>NC_045767.1:33446405-33749436 GCF_008692025.1 Phocoena sinus
AAAGGACCTAGATTCATTTTCTCACTCTGCTTCTTACTACATGGCATTAAAGTTACCACTTAAATTGTTCTCTTTCTTTTTCTTTATATATGAAATGGAGATGACACTATCTGCTTTATGAGAATTTTAAGGTTCTTGGTACAATGAAATAATGTGTAGTGTAAGGGTAATTGCTTTTTGTTTTTGTTTTGTTTGATTTTTTTGTTTATTAATTCTGTTTTTGGGGTTTTTTTTTTTTTTTTTTTTGCAGTACCCGGGCCTCCCACTGCTGTGGCCTCTCCCGTTGCGTAGCACAGGCTCCGGACGTGCAGGCTCAGCGGCCATGGCTCACGGGCCCAGCTGCTCCGTGGCATGTGGGATCTTCCCAGACCGGGGCACGAACCCGTGTCCCCTGCATCGGCAGGCGGACTCTCAACCACTGCACCACCAGGGAAGCCCTGTTTATTAATTCTGAGGCACAGTGGTTCTCAACTGAGGCAGTTTTGATTCCCAAGGGACATTTGGCAATGTCTGGAGACAGTTCTGGTTGTAACAACTGCAGGGCATTACTGGAATTGACTGGATAGAAGTCAAGGATGCTGCTAAATGTCCTACAATGCACAGGGCGTTCTACCACAACAAAGAATTATCCTGTCCAAAGTAATGCCAATAATGTGGAGGTTGAGAAAACCTGGTTTAGAATGATAAACTTTTTAGAGTGGTCTTATTTATCTTATTATTGTATCATCATTTTATTTCCATTTTTAAAATTATTTTTAACATGCCTTTTCTATAAATGTTTTTTACACATTTTATCTCCTGGCACATCTATGACGATACTTCATGCCTTAAGCAAGGGAAGTTGGCCCCCTTCTGCTCTTTGGCCATCCAGTGTCTAATATCTGTTCCTTTGATGAACCCCTGGACAATAAATATAACATGCTATATTAAGTTATACAAAGATTCAGAAGCCCAAATTCCACCTCCAGCTATAGTAATTACAAGTCCAGTGATAGCATAGATCAATTTATGCATTCAACCTTTGGAAAAAATGATAATTACCTTGGGCAAGGCACTGTGATAAGCTCTGGGAGACAGATTTAAAATAAATCCAGATATGATCTCTAACACCCATTTACAGTCAAAGTTTAAAAAAGGTAAACAAACAAAGATCACAATTAACTATGTAACTACAAACTACAATAAAGCAATAAATGGAAAGAAATAGATTCTAAGAATGAACACAACTGAAGGGATCCTAGCAAAAAGGTGGGAAAGGGTTGAGAAGGGACAAGGAAGTCTTCTCTGATTGACAGCTGAGCTGTGACCTGAGGGAATAGTAGGAGTAAGGCAGGCTAGGAAGCTTTCCAGGAAAGAAAATAGCATGTGGCAAGATTATAAAGTCAGAAAAAGCTTAAGCCACTTAAACAGTTGAGATTTTCAAATATATTTGTCTCCTTGTCTTGAATCATCCAAATTATTTGGGAAAATAATTGGGCACAGGGCTACATTTCTAATTCTTTACAGTCTCAAAAATTGATGTTTTTTTTTAGAAAATATATAATCAAGGGAAATGTATTAATGAGTGTGATATGATCATGAATAATAAACCCAAAATAAGGGAAGTTAAAGTCTATAAAAATTGTCTGTCTATAAGAGATGCCTAACTCCTTAATTTTACCGCTGAAAACAAATTAAGCGGCACATGAACATCATGTGAACATCACTCCTCAAGTTATCTGTAGGGCTAGGGCTAGAACCAAGGTCTCCTGACTCCTGACTCTTGTCTTTATTTGGGATGCAGCCCCCAAATATTGCAGTACCATCGTGAAATGCCACAATGTTTTTTTACAAAACATCCCATGTTTCCAAAATCAGAGACAGACATTGTTAGGTACTGACTACCGGTCTGATGCACTGTGGAATTTTGGGGTCATTTTTATTCAGAGATTAATAAGTAAATTAAGCAGGAGATCCCCTTCAAATAAAATGGTCAAAATATGGCAGATTTATAAAAATTGAATTTTACTTTTTAATAGACAAAATAATGTAGAGAATAAAAAATATTTTTAAAAATTTCTTATGTATGCTAGATATATTTCATTTGGACTTTCAGATCCACTCTTCATCCTTCTTAAGCTTGCTTATGCACTGGCCTGATGGGGGTGGGAGGTAGAGCTAGTGGCAGAGGCTTGATCTATATACACTGTTATCAACAGATTGCTCTCTGGCTTTTGGTTGGGTTTGACCAATTGGATAGCACTGGCAGGAAGAAGGGAGGGAAGAGATCAGGATACTGATTAGCTCAGGCTGCCTCCATGCAGGGTATGGATGGGATGCCTGTATCCCCTGACCAGGGTCTCCTGTCAGGCTTCCAATTCAACAGTGTTTCTCTCTCTTTCTCTCTCCCCCTCTTCCTCTACTTCTCTTCCTCTCCCTTTCTCGCTCTCTGTTCCAATAACCACTTCCTCCATCAGGTCTACAGGTGATGGTAACAAAGCCCTATTTACTTACTAGTTCCAGACGACCATACCATCCTTTTGGTTTCCGTATACTCTTCCCACACCCTTTGGGATAGCCTTTTTTAAAACGTCTATTCAAATTATCTTAACTTAAATGTTCATCTGTTAGTACCTATGTATCCTCAATCTGCCATCCCCAGATGTGTGATCTGCCATCACACATACATGAAAGTCACCAAGTACAGAAGAGTTCTTTATTTCAGATTTGAGTTGTAGCTTTCAACCCCAAGAGATCCCACAATGAGATGAGGCTTCAGCATTGCCTTCTTTATTTATTACCCATTCCTCAATGGGCCTGGATCTCTGACTAATGCTTTTGAAGGCTCCCCAGTGATTATTTGTCTTGGAACCATTTGAGAACAAACCTTTCCCCTTTGGACCCTGCTGTAAGTTGAAATGTGTCCCCTCAAAAGATGTTGAAGTCTTAACCCCCAGTACCTGCCAATGTGTGGAAATAGAATCTTTGCAGACACAATCAAGTTAAGATGAGGTCATATTCAATTAGAGTGGATTCTAATCCAATATGACTGTTACCCTTATAAGAAGAGGATGAGAGAGAGAGAGACAGACACAGGGGCAATACTGTGACAATGCAGGCAGAGAATGGGTGGTGTGTCAAGCCAAGGAGTGCCAAGGACTGCCAGCAACACCAGAAGCTAAGAAACCGCATGGAACAGCTTCTCCCCTCGAGCCTTCAGAAAGAGCATGACCCGAACAACATCTTAATTTCAGACTTCTGGCCTCCTGAATTGAGACAATACATTTCTGTTGTTTTAAGCCATCCACCTTTGAAGCACTTTGTTACAGTAGCCCTAAGAAACTAATGTAGACCCTTTCCTCTTTTCTTTCCCTTTTACAAGTCTCATCCATCTAGTGCATCTCATCCAGGGGTGGGTGATTTTCTCCCACCCCAGCAGGCAGTGTGTGGAGACATTTTGGTTGTCACAGTCGTAGCAGGCTGCTGCTGGTGTCTAGTGGGTAGAAACCAGAGATGGTGTTAAACGTCTACGTGGCACAGGATAGCCCCCTACAACAAAGGGTTATCTGGCCCAAAGTGTCCGCAGTGTCAAGGTTGAAAACCCTGCTCTAGCACATGCCTTATATATGTTCACTTCCATCTTGTCTATTGAAAGGTGGAAATGTGTTTGACTAAGCAGCAGTGAGAAATAATTCACTAAGCAGCATGAAAATAGTTGTTTCATTACAGAGTGATGAAGTTCTTTAAGAATCACTCCAAATATTTCAGAAAAAGAAAGATTATGTTTGCCTTTCAGTCAGTGGTACATTGTCCCTCTCATGCAAACTTCAATTTTCAGGTCAATACACATTTAGATTCTTTAATCTGGAACTAAACTCGCAAATGTTTGGTACAAAGCAGTGTCCTTTTTTGGTGTCCTGTCCTCGTTATGATATCTGCTAGCCTCTAAAGCTTACAGCTCAGACATGTGTTTCAGTTCTTCTACCCTCTCTCCTCTTTTTCCTGTCTCTACTCTCTTTACCTCTCCCAGTTACTGGTTTTACTAAATTTTGCAAACTCGTTGACTTTTAAAAAGATAAATCTGCCAAAATTCTGATGCTGAAGCATGAAAGAGTTGGTCTGGGATAAAACATCTTTCTCCACACTTAGTCAAACCACATATGAACCCAGTAGTCATAATGGAATTCAGTTAGAATGTAGAAAAAGGGGAATATCCCACCCTGCTTTACCATAAGTTTGAAATATTGGTTTTATTTAGGCTGCGTTGGGTCTTATTTGTGGCACGTGGGATCTTCACTGAGGCACGTGGGCTTCTCTTCACTTGTGGCATGCAGGTTTTCTCTCTCTAGTTGTGGTGCGGCTCCAGAGCACACAGGCTCTGTAGTTTGTGGCACTCGGGCTCTCTAGTTGAGGCGCCTGAGCTCAGTAGCTGTGGCACGAGGGCTTAGTTGCCCCACAGCATATGGGATCTTAGTTCCCCAACCAGGGATCGAACCCACATCCTCTACATTGGAAGGCAGATTCTTTACCATTGGACCACCGGGAAAGTCCCTGAAATTTTGGTTTTAAATCTGTCTGAGTAACTTCAAATGTTTCAAACTCATTGAGAAGACTGCTATCCCTTTTTGTCACATCATCACATTGTCAAACACCAAAATAAGTTTTCTGGGAAACAACAGGCAATCTGTTTCTTTTTGGAGAAAAGAATTAAATGATCTGGTTGAGGACTTGAGTGAGATATTTTTTGAATAAATATGACAGATTTGGAAGCCAAAATGCCACCCTCCATACTAATGATACTATTTTAATAATCACAGGAGTGGTTGCACTATTGTAGGAAAGACACTAGAACTTCAAATGTGTAGAAGTCTGTTCCATGTTGAAACAACACATAATGTCAAAAATGTGGCTTGTACAAATTAGAAAAATTAAAAAATAGCTCGGCAAATTTTGTTCAATATGCAAATTTAAATGACAGGTTGTGGATCCACAAAATATGCAGTGATGACTATATTTCATCAAATCAAAGACTTTGTCAATTGTAAGACAAACCATTATTTTAAGTACGACTAAGAAAGAAAACAACAAACTGTTAATTCGTTGTAAGACCATTATTTTAAGTAAAAGTAAAAAAGATAAATTGGTGCCAAGTGAATTATGACGTAATGCTTTCTAACTATATTGAATATATTAGGAGGCATCTCAGTTTCAGTTATGTTAAAATGTGAAAGACAGGCATCTTAGAATGAATTGAAATACAGTAGGTTTTATCTCTTTCTTTGGGTTCTATGGCCTGAAATGTCGAGAAACTTTTTTCTTCTCCTCTCCATCCCTTCTTGTGAGGCTTGGAATATTTTGAAACTTGGAAAACAAAAGAGGAATTAACGATGTTCTTCAAAGTAGAAGAGACAGCAGAAACTCTCTTGATGTCGTCCTGAATGGAGTTTGTAAATGCTGGCTGGCGTCAGGGAAGCCTTTTGCTCTGGTAGACTAGCAGGCCATTCTGGGGAGATGATCTTCTGCTAGAGCGCTTACGGCTAAGCAGATTGCTTGCTATTATACTATCTGGCCAACTGTTTGACTTTTTTTTTTTTTTGAACTTGTATACAAATATTTATAGAACAACACTATTCATTATAGTCAAAGGTAGAAACAACCCAACTGTTGTCACAAGTTTGGGGTGATGGACAGAAACCTTAGAGAAAAGTGTTGGTAACAGTGGTAGTGAGGTCCCAATAATTAACTCTAAACCACAATGTTTTAAAGTTTATTTTTTAGGAGGTACTGGAAACACTGCATGGGTCTATAGAAAGGATTTAATGTCCAAATGGGTTAAGTTCTTGTACTTTGCTTTTACCATAGGAGAGATAAATATTAGGTGTGTATATCAGTCTCATATTTTTTTTTTTTAACATCTTTATTGGGGTATAATTGCTTACAAATGGTGTGTCAGTTCTGCTTTATAACAAAGTGAATCAGCTATACATATACATATGTTCCCATATGTCTTCCCTCTTGCGTCTCCCTCCCTCCCACTCTCCCCATCCCACCCTTCCAGGCTGTCACAAAGCACCGAGCTAATATCCCTGTGCCTTGCGTCTGCTTCCCCCCAGCTATCTACCTTACTACGTTTGTTAGTGTGTATATGTCCATGACTCTCTCTCGCCCCTGTCAAAACTCACCCCTCCCCTCCCCATACCCTCAAGTCCGTTCTCCAGTAGGTCTGCGTCTTTATTCCTATCTTACCCCTAGGTTCTTCATGACATTTTTTTCCCGTAAATTCCATATATATGTGTTAGCATACGGTATTTGTCTTTTTCTTTCTGACTTACTTCACTCTGTATGACAGACTCTAGGTCTATCCATCTCATTACAAATAGCTCAATTTCATTTCTTTTTAAGGCTGAGTAATATTCCATTGTGTATATGTGCCACATCTTCTTATCCATTCATCCGATGATGGGCGCTTAGGTTGTTTCCATGTCCTGGCTATTGTAAATAGAGCTGCAATGAACATTTTGGTACATGACTCTTTTTGAATTTTGGTTTTCTCAGGGTATATGCCAAGTAGTGGGATTGCTGGGTTATATGGTAATTCTATTTGTGGTTTTTTAAGGAACCTCCATACTGTTCTCCACAGTGGCTGAACCAATTCACATTCCCACCAGCAGTGCAAGAGTGTCCCCTTTTCTCCACACCCTCTCCAGCATTTATTGTTTCTAGATTTTTGATGATGGCCATTCTGATGGTGTGAGATGATATCTCATTGTAGTTTTGATTTGCATTTCTCTAATGATTAATGATGTTGAGCATTCTTCATGTGTTTGTTGGCATTCTGTATATCTTCTTTGGAGAAATGTCTATTTAGGTCTTCTGCCCATTTTTGGATGGGGTTGTTTGTTTTTTTGTTATTGAGCTGCATGAGCTGCTTGTAAATTTTGGAGATTAATCCTTGTCAGTTGCTTCATTTGCAAATGTTTTCTCCCATTCTGAGGGTTGTCTTTTGGTCTTGGTTATGGTTTCCTTTGCTGTGCAAAAGCTTTGAAGTTTCATTAGGTCCCGTTTGTTTATTTTTGTTTTTATTTCCATTACTCTAGGAGGTGGGTCAGAAAGGATCTTGCTGTGATTTATGTCATAGAGTGTTCTTCCTATGTTTTCTTCTAAGAGTTTGATAGTTTCTGGCCTTACATTTAGGTCTTTAATCCATTTTGAGCTTATTTTTGTGTATGGTGTTAGGGAGTGATCTAATCTCATACTTTTACATGTACCTGTCCAGTTTTCCCAGCACCATTTATTGAAGAGGCTGTCCTTTCTCCACTGTACATTCCTGCCTCCTTTATCAAAGATAAGGTGTCCATATGTGCGTGGGTTTATCTCTGGGCTTTCTATCCTGTTCCACTGATCTATCTTTCTGTTTTTGTGCCAGTACCACACTGTCTTGATTACTGTTGCTTTGTAATATAGTCTGAAGTCAGGGAGCCTTATTCCTCCAGCTCCTTTTTTCGTTCTCAAGATTGCTTTGGCTATTCGGGGTCTTTTGTGTTTCCATACAAATTGCGAAATTTTTTGTTCTAGTTCTGTGAAAAATGCCAGTGGTAGTTTGATAGGGATTGCATTGAATCTGTAGATTGCTTTGGGTAGTAGAGTCATTTTCACAATGTTGATTCTTCCCATCCAAGAACATGGTATATCTCTCCATCTATTTGTATCATCTTTAATTTCTTTCATCAGTGTCTTATAATTTTCTGCATACAGGTCTTTCGTATCCTTAGGTAGGTTTATTCCTAGATATTTTATTCTTTTTGTTGCAATGGTAAATGGGAGTGTTTTCTTGATTTCACTTTCAGATTTGTCATCATTAGTATATAGGAATGCCAGAGATTTCTGTGCATTAATTTTGTATCCTGCTACTTTACCAAATTCATTGATTAGCTCTAGTAGTTTTCTGGTAGCATCTTTAGGATTCTCTATGTATAGTATCATGTCATCTGCAAACAGTGACAGCTTTACTTCTTCTTTTCCGATTTGGATTCCTTTTATTTCCTTTTCTTCTCTGATTGCTGTGGCTAAAACTTCCAAAACTATGTTGAATAAGAGTGGTGAGAGTGGGCAACCTTGTCTTGTTCCTGATCTTAGTGGAAATGCTTTCAGTTTTTCACCATTGAGGATGATGTTTTGCTGTGGGCTTGTCATATATGCTTTTATTATGTTTAGGAAAGTTCCCTCTATGCCTACTTTCTGGAGGGTATTTATCATAAATGGGTGTTGAATTTTGTCGAAAGCTTTCTCTGCATCTATTGAGATGATCATATGGTTTTTTCTCCTTCAATTTGTTAATATGGTTTATCACATTGATAGATTTGCGTATATTGAAGAATCCTTGCATTCCTGGAATAAACCCCACTTGATCATGGTGTATGATCCTTTTAATGTGCTGTTGGATTCTGTTTGCTAGTATTTTGTTGAGGATTTTTGCATCTATGTTCATCAGTGATATTGGCCTGTAGTTTTCTTTCTTTGTGACATCCTTGTCTGGTTTTGGTATCAAGGTGATGGTGGCTTCGTAGAAGGAATTTGGGAGTGTTCCTCCCTCTGCTATATTTTGGAAGAGTTTGAGAAGGATAGGTGTTAGCTCCTTCTCTAAACGTTTGATAGAATTCACCTGTGAAGCCATCTGGTCCTGGGCTTTTGTTTGTTGGAAGGTTTTTAATCACAGTTTCAATTTCAGTGCTTGTGATTGGTCTGTTCATATTTTCTATTTCTTCCTGATTCAGTCTTGGCAGGTTGTGCATTTCTAAGAATTTGTCCATTTCTTCCAGATTGTCCATTTTATTGGCATAGAGTTGCTTGTAGTAATCTCTCATGATTTTTTTTATTTCTGCAGTGTCAGTTGTTACTTCTCCTTTTTCATTTCTAATTCTATTGATTTGAGTCTTCTCCCTTTTTTTCTTGATGAGTCTGGCTAGTGGTTTATCTATTTTGTTTATCTTCTCAAAGAACCAGCTTTTAGTTTTATTGATCTTTGCTATTGTTTCCTTCATTTCTTTTTCATTTATTTCTGATCTGATTTTTATGAATTCTTTCCTTCTGCTAGCTTTGGGGTTTTTTTTGTTCTTCTTTCTCTAATTGCTTGAGGTGCAAGGTTAGGTTGTTTATTCGAGATGTTTCCTGCTTCTTAAGGTGGGCTTGTATTGCTATAAACTTCCCCCTTAGAACTGCTTTTGCTGCATCCCATAGGTTTTGGGTCGTTGTGTCTCCATTGTCATTTGTTTCTAGGTATTTTTTGATTTCCCCTTTGATTTCTTCAGTGATCACTTCGTTATTAAGTAGCGTATTGTTTAGCCTCCATGTGTTTGTATTTTTTAAAGATCTTTTCCTGTAATTGATATCTAGTCTCATGGCGTTGTGGTCGGAAAAGATACTTGATACAATTTCAGTTTTCTTAAATTTACCAAGGCTTGATTTGTGACCCAAGATATGATCTATCCTGGAGAATGTTCCATGAGCACTTGAGAAAAATGTGTATTCTGTTGTTTTTGGATGGAGTGTCCTATAAATATCAATTAAGTCCATCTTGTTTAATGTATCATTTAAAGCTTGTGTTTCCTTATTTATTTTCATTTTGGATGATCTGTCCATGGGTGAAAGTGGGGTGTTAAAGTCCCCTACTATGAATGTGTTACTGTTGATCTCCCCTTTTATGGTTGTTAGTATTTGCCTTATGTATTGAGGTGCTCCTATGTTGGGTGCATAAATATTTACAATTGTTATATCTTCTTCTTGGATCGATCCCTTGATCATTATGTAGTGTCCTTCTTTGTCTCTTTTAATAGATTACTTTAGGATATCACCCTAGTGAAGGCTGGACGGCCTGCTGGAGCAGCCTTGGCAGGCTAGATAGAGCACCAGGCACTTTTCAATCTGCTGCCTCTGCAGAGGCAGAGTGACTGACTTAAAGTGGGGCTGGGACTGGAGCAAGTAAGTTTGTGCATGTGCCCTTTAAAAGTGGAGTCTCCTTTTCCTACAGCCTTCTGGTTCTCCTGGTCATAAACCCCGTTAGTTTTCAAAACCTGTTAACAGGTTCGTCTTCCCAGTGCCAGACTCCAGGGCTGGGGTGCCCAAGGTGGGGCTTGAACCCCTGGCGTCTTAGGAAGGACCGCCGGGTTTGTGATATCCTCTTCCTCTTTAGATCTCCCACTGGGGGTGTGGGTCCTGACTAGATCATTTTTCTTCCCCTCCTACCCATCTTGGTGTGGTATTTTTCTTTATACCCTTGGTTGTAGAAGAGCTGTTTTGCTAGTATTCAAGCTGTTCTCAGAGAGAGTTTTTCTATAGTAGTTCTACCTGTAGGTGTAGTTCTAGTGAGTTCATGTGGGGAGGTGAGCTCAGGGTCTTCTACTCTGCCGTCTTTTTCTCTCCTTCCCTAGACTGCATTCTCTGCATTCCTTGGCTCATGGCCCCTTCCTCCATCTTCATAGCCAGCATTATAGTGCATTTCTCTCTGGCTCTACCTCCCTTAGTTTCTGTCACACGATCTTCTTCTCTACTGTGTCACATTTTCCTTTGCCTCTCTCTTATAAGGACACTTGTGATTGCATTTAGATAATCCAGGATAATCTCTCCTCATCTTAAAATCCTTAATTAAATCACAGTTGCAAAGTCTCTTTTACATTAGAAGCTACCATTCACAGGTTCCAGAGATTAGAACCTGGATATCTTTAGGAGACACTATTCAGCCTACCAAACTTCCCTTTCCCATAGGATAGCCAATTACAAGAATATGCTTTTTGTATTTCATTCTGTTTTTACCTTTGTAAAAGAATGTTTCTGCGCTTAACTTAACCATATTTCTGGAACAGCTGCATCAAACTGTTCGATACGCCAAACCTTCAACCTGGTTTTGGTTAGTGCACAAATATGTGCAAGGCAGCAAGCCAGGTAAAGGCAAAAGTTTTGTCAGCTAACCAAGATTATCTGGTGTTCTGCCTATCAGGGAGAATCTGAGCTATTAACAGAGATATCCCATAATCTACTTTATTTTCCACAGGCTTACTTTTTACTCTTAGGAGTGGTTTATTCATGATGCCCTAAAGTTACTTTTCAATTATCAGTCTAAGCTTTTTTAGGGGGAGTATTGTTATACTGGTTAAATTAAAATTATATTCAGACTCAGGTTTTGTATCCCAGGATTTTTTTTTTTTTTTTGCAGTATGCGGGACTCTCACTGTTGTGGCCTCTCCCGTTGCGGAGCACAGGCTCCGGATGCACAGGCTCAGTGGCCATGGCTCACGGGCCCAGGCACTCCGCGGCATGTGGGATCTTCCTGGACCGGGGTACGAACCCGTGTCCCCTGCATCAGCAGGCGGACTCTCAACCACTGCGCCACCAGGGAAGTCCCCAGGATTTTTCATTTTAAATTAGAGAGCTCTATTTTGCTAGTAAGACAATTAAAAATTAACATCGAAATTCAATTTCTTCATCAAATTTGAAATATTCAAAAATAAAATATTCAGTGCTAAAAAGGGGTGATGTAGTAAGCAATATATTATTTTGTTTCAAGCTGTGTAAATTAGTATAAAATTTCTTTGAAAATTAATTTGGCACAAATTGTGTGAGGATCCTGTAATGTTCATACATTTTGATTCAAGAACTTCTCAGGTAGAAGAAATTCAGGCAATGATTTTACATGTTTGTTCAGTGCTGACAATTATACTGATAACTTGAAAATGATCATTAATAGATAGATGAATGAATGGTTCAATTATAAAGCATGAATTTAAGGAAAATCATGCAAACATTTAAATAATTTTGAAGAACATTTAATGCTGTAGTGCAATAATCACAGTATAATAGTAATGAAAAAAAAATAAGATGCCAAAACTGCACTATATGATAAATTTCAATTTTGTAAGTATATGCTTGTATAAAAAGGCTGAAAGTTTATAATCAAAATTTTAAAATGATGTCTACTTCTAGTGCTGAAAAAAGGGGATTTCTGATTTCTATTTTCCTGGATTTCTGAATTTTCTACAGTGAGCTACATTTGTTATATGATAGCAATAACAACATTCAAAATGAAAATGATGATGATCATAAAAAAATAAAATTAGAGGGCTTCCCTGGTGGCGCAGTGGTTGAGAGTCCACCTGCGGATGCAGGGGACACGGGTTCGTGCTCCAGTCCGGGAAGAGCCCACATGCCACGGAGTGGCTGGGCCTGTGAGCCATGGCCGCTGAGCCTGCGCGTCCGGAGCCTGTGCTCCGCAATGGGAAAGGCCACAACAGTGAGAGGCCCACATACTGCAGGAAATAATAATGATAATAAAATAAAATAAAATAAAATATTTGAAATACATTTTTCTTTCGAAGATATGAAACTGAAGTTAACAATCTTATTTCAGAAAATCAATCCAGGGAATTCCCTGGTGGCGCAGTGGTTAAGAATCCACCTGCCAATGCAGGGGACAAGGGTTTGAGCCCTGGTCTGGGAAGATCCCACATGACACGGAGCAACTAAGTCTGTGTGCCACAACTACTGAGCCTGCACTCTAGAGCCCACAAGCCACAACTACTGAAGCCTGCATGCCACAACTACTGAAGCCTGTGTGCCTACAGCCCGTGCTCTGCAACAGGAGAAGCCACCTCAATGAGAACGCACCACAACAAAGAGTAGCCCCTGCTCGCTGCAACTAGAGAAAGCCGGCATGTGGCAACGAAGACCCAATGCAGTCAAAAATAAATAAATAAATAAATAAATAAATAAATTATAAAAAAAGAGAAAAGAAAATCAATCCAAACACCATTAAAGTCCAATCTCTTGCCAAATAAGCTTAACCTATATTCAGCGTCTCAGTTTGATGCCATTTTTTTAGAGAAAGTTTACTACAACTCTAAAATCCAAAAGGGCACCCAAGATGAACTAATTATAAGCACCCAAATAATCAAAGGCAGAGTGAATGGTAATGTTGCTCCCAATACTGGGAAAAGGTGAATGAGGAGAGATTGTACCTACTATTGCTCTCCTAACCACACCCAGTTCGTTACCCTAGGAATGTGTGTGTATAAATTGCAAAATGGAATAAGATCATGGAAACTAACCTACTTAGTTGTAGCTTCCATAATTGAATACGACAATCCATCATGGCCCTTTTAGAATATTATTTGAATAAACCTATCTGTCCACATGCCTTGATTTGACTCAGGGCATAACTATTTATATGATCATTGTAATGTATTCTAACTCATTGTCTTTGATATTTACTTCTGGATTGGAATACGCTGTCATCTCATGAGCATTTGAGCAATCTAGGACAAACTGCAGATGAGGGTATGTTAAATAGAATGATAAAAGTATTCATTCTCTATTTGTTGTTGATTCATTTATTTAACATTTTAATCTTCAAAATGGTATCCTAGAAAGAATCAGTTATTAATACAAGTATATCATAGATACTCAATAGTGCAACATATGTAGAATATAGTAATAGTGTTGTGAATTATATCACTACTCATATCCCAGAAAATATTCTTCAAAATATTAAAATCAATGGTGTATGTAGCTAGTTCAATTCTTAGGGTTCCTCATAATGATTAAATAATAGACACAAAAAACATTTAAAAATGAAAAACTTTTCTATATCAATATGGCAATTATACTAACCTTTACTTTTTCTAATAATAAAAGAAATATATGCTGGTGCAAAAACTCTAAAAAAATTTGGGACGGATATCCAGGTTTCACAGTACACCAGAGTCACACGTCAGCAGTACATCAAGAGAAATTAGAAAAATAATAATAATAAAGACCAAAAAAAAAAGAAAAATGAGAAAGGGTAGGACCCAAGATAGCTCTTAACTTCAAATCAAGAAAATGCCAGTACCAATCCACTTTTAAGATCGTGTTGATGAGTTGTCTAGATAATTTGCCACTAGTCCATACCTTTATTGTGTTTGTAATTAAGCTCAGAGCTGCATGTAGTAGGAAAGAGCATGTTAAACCTCTTAAAAAAACGACGTACCTCCTTTCAGTTTGTCAGAGCAATCTTTAAGTCATATGGTCTGAAATAAATTCTCAGTATTTAGTTCACTTTGTAATTTAGCTTGAAGAAAAAAATAATTTTATAATCTCCTCTACTGCAGAAAAAACAACCCATGCTCCTTTTTGTAAAAGGGAGAGAAAAGACTACAATTGAGTTTTATGATTTCATGCACTGTCTACTTTAGTATGGTTACAGAACATTTGCAAAACCAGGTTTTATTTCTTTAATAAATTCTTTCTCTCAAAACACACAGTTAGGGCTTCCCTGGTGGCACAGTGGTTGAGAGTCCGCCTGCCGGTGCAGGGGACACGGGTTCGTGCCCCGGTCCGGGAGGGTCCCACATGCCGCGGAGCGGCTGGGACCGTGAGCCATGGCCGCTGAGCCTGTGCGTCCGGAGCCTGTGCTCCGCAAAGGGAGAGGCCACAACGGTGAGAGGCCCACACACTGCAAAAAAACAAAACAAACAAACAAAAAAACACACAGTTAAAATTAATAATAGAAACACAACATAACCTTAAATGAGAGCTTATATACTGCATTCCTTAGAAGAGCGGCTTCTATTTCATTTTATTTATTTATTTGCTTGTTTATTTATTTACTTTTGGCTACTTTGGGTCTTCGTTGCTGCGCGTGGGCTTTCTCTAGTTGCGGCGAGGAAGGGCTACTCTTTGTTGTGGTGTGCAGGCTTCTCATTGTGGTGGCTTCTCTTGTTGTGGAGCATGGGCTCTAAGCGCACAGGCTTCAGTAGTTGTGGCACACGGGCTCAGTAGTTGTAGCTCGTAGGAGCACAGGCTCAGTAGTTGTGGTGCACGGGCTTAGTTGCTCCGTGGCACGTGGGATCTTCCTGGACCAGGGCTCAAACCCGTGTCCCCTGCATTGGCAGGCGGATTCTTAACCACTGCACCACCAGGGAAGTCCCTTCTATTTCATTTTAAATTAACCAAGCTTTATGTAGTCTTTGGAGCTGACCTTATAGAACAGCAATACTATTAGCCCTAAAGCACGTGTTTCTGATTTTGGGTATTTGAGTGAACATTTCTTATAAAATTCAAGAAATAAAACTGTATTGTGTCTGAGAGGAAAAAAAATCTATGTATTGTTTAAAATATCATTGATATCAATATGAAAGTTACCCACTGAGGGCACAGGGAACTATAGACCTTATTTCACTCTTACTTAATCCACTATTTCCACTTTCTAGAGAGTCCTAATCCAAAAAATTAAAACAGAGCCCACACTTTGACATCTAAAATTGACAGTGTAGGGAATTCCCTTACAGTCCAGTGGTTAGGACTCCAAGCTTCCACTGCAAGGGGCCCGGGTTTCATCCCTGGTAAGGGAACTAAGATCCCACAAGCCACGTGGCGTGGCCAATAAATAAATAAAAATTGAAAAAATAAAATTGACAGTGTAAGTATGGTAAAAAGAGACATCGAGACATTCTCTTCGTAATTTCTCTTCCTAGTGGAAATTTTATGTTTATGTGTAACAACTTTCTTCTGTGGAGCTTAAAGAATCTTATGTACACTAACTGATGAATCCTTTCAACATCCTTATGAAATAGGCAGGAAATTCCTGTTGCTCAAGACATGAATGAAAACAAAGTCATGCTCTATTATTTACCATGGAAAAGGATATCTAATCACTTGTTGCACAGACACTGTTAATTAGCTATTCTTCTCTGTTGAGAACCAATCAAAAGGCAATTGGTTTAAAATGTCCTTAAATTACAATAGGCGTAATATAAGATAGCAATATGAGAGACTTTCTAAATGGAGAGTAAAAATGAGACTGGATTAGGTTGAATAGCCTATAGCGTGCCCATTAACAGTGGAACACAAGATGACAGGCAAGGGTTGGGATCATGAGGGGGTGCAAAACACACTAGGAACTTTTGTTATATCTCCCCTCCCCATCTCATGACAGGCACTTGTATGTGAATTATTCTCCCAGCACAATCCCAGGTCTCAAAGAACTGTTTCTCCTGTGTCAAGGGGTTAACCTGGGCAGGCACTAGAGCTCCATGGTACAACAGCTTATTGTGACTCATCATTTCTCATTTTGGAAGAAGGTAAATATAGATTTCAGATGTTAATTTTACATGGTTTATACCAGGAGGAAAATAATTAATGTTTATTTCAAACTTTTCCAAGCTTACAAAGTTCTATATTAGTGAAAATTACATAGAAGCCAATTTTAAATCAGTGTAAGAAAAACAGAGCTATCAACACTCTTTTAAAGCATATTGTCAAAGTGATTACTGACCAAGTGGATAATCCAACTAGGCTTACTCTAAGGGGCTTTAGGAACCTATAAATCAAAATTTTTAACATTTTTATTATCTCTCCTACACTCAGTGAGCATCTATGACTCTGAACCCCAGAAAATTTACTCATCCTTTTATGAATCTATCCATGGTCTTCCAAAATATGCTATAATTTACATAAATTGTTCAGGATGCTATGCATTAGCATTCCCTCCACCAAAGCATAGCTTTACTGATTTAATACACTCCAGTAATATAACTTTTCACAACTGATTATTAAAAATTTTTCTTTAATTTAGAGACATTGATCAAATAAATGAATTCAGAGCCTGGGGGAAAAGTGTCTATCTAATACCAATCTGCCTTTCAAAATTCCAAAAAGCATCAAAACAGCAGCCTGTGAACATTTTCAGTTTTTGGTTTCAGTCCTAAGAATACCAAATTTTGTGGATATATATATATATATATATATATATATATTCATAGATATCATCCCAAATGGCATAAATCATCAACATTACTAAACTGATTGGCTTAATTCAAAGAACTACTATCTTCAGAATTTCATGTATTATTCTCAAAAATATAACTTTGGATACAAACTTTAATTAGAAGTTCTTCCAGACATAATGTCTTGCTTTATTTTCTACACATTAGAGTTTGGCCTAATTAAAATTTTTTTTGTTTGTTTTTTTGTTTGTTTTGTTTTTTGTTTTTTGGGGGGGTATGCGGGCCTTTCACTGTTGTGGCCTCTCCCGTTGCAGAGCACAGACTCCGGACATGCAGGCTCAGCGGCCATGGCTCACGGGCCCAGCTGCTCTGCAGCATGTGGTATCTTCCTGGACTGGGGCACGAACCCGTGTCTCCTGCATCGGCAGGCGGACTCTCAACCACTGCGCCACCAGGGAAGCCCCTTAATTTAAATTTTATAAAATAAAATTTAGTAATGTACACTGAATTTTCATTTATATGTTCAGTTCATTGATTTATTCATTTCCTGTAAAGAATAAGAAATTTATACTTCTTGTTTGCAAAGTTATTCCCCAAAGATTCCACTACAAGCTCCAAGACAATAGAAACATTATTATTCTGATGTCTCAGTCATTGATGAGATGGCCTATTTCAAATTATTTGATGATTTTAAGTACTTCTATATTGTTTTGGCAAACCATATGTAAAAGTAAAGCCACTCATTAAATGCTCTTATGGAAAAATGAGGGTTCTTTTTTCTAAAACACCTTATAGTCACACTTGGATATTCTAGCTCTAACATGAAAAGGAAAGTATTTTTCTTTCTTTTTTTAAATATTTATTTCTTTATTTATATATTTGGCTGTGTCAGGTCTTAGTTGCAGCAAGCGGGATCTTCACTGTGGCATGTGAGATCTCTTGCTGCAGCGTGTGGACCCTTCACTGTGGAGTGGGGGCTTCTCTCTAGTTGCAGCATGTGGGCTCCAGAGCATGCAGGCTCAGTACTTGCAGTGTGTGGGCTTATTTGTCCCAAGGCATGTGGGATCTTAGTTCCCCGACCAGGGATTGAACCCTCATCTCCTGCACTGGAAGGTGTATTCTTAACCACTGGGCTACCAGGGAAGTCCCAGGAAAGTATTTTTCTCACAAAAGAATTTCTTAAAATAGTTTAAACAAACTTAGAGTACTTTTAGATACTTTAGTTTACAAAAGGTTAACTTGGTCTGTATTTAGTACATATAAAGAATATAAGCTATGCCATCTTTGAAAAGATATTGATTAGGAAATTAAGATTATATTTAATTGAAAAGGAAATATCAAAATTAGTCAATTCCTAATTTGTTTAGGTACATACCACCTTTAGTTTTCCAGATATATACATAAATCAGGATACCAAAAATCAGGTGCATTTACATGACAAAAATATTGTGATTTGTGGGCAATGTGGTTCTAATATTAAATGTAGAGAATGCTGTCTTTTTTATTACATTCAATCTAATTTAATTTTCCATCTTTCTCAAGATCTCTCTCCTGGAAAGGAATACTAGAGGATAATATGAGAAAGTCAAGATAAATAGAGCCAGAAATGAGATCTACATGTTTGATTCACCCCCTGTTTGGGATAATAACACAGAATGACTCCATCTTTCATTTTGCTCAGGCTATCTTTTCTAGCACAAAAATGTCCTAATGTAACTACTTAATAATTTTGAGTGACCAAGACAAAGCCAAAGTCCTTACCATGGTCTACAAGTCACATCATATTCTAGCTCCCACCTACCACTCCCATTGTTTCCATTCCTCTGCAACCTGATTTTTAGTTTCCCAGTGGTTGCCTAACCCTATTGTTCTCCTTTTACATGTGTCCTGATCAAGCTTTGCTTGAACTGTAAAGTCCTTCCTAATTACTTCTCACCAAGTGAATTCTTATGTTTAACATGTGTTAGACAAACTAGTAAAGTAGTCTTGTTCAGGCTTCAGAGGCAGAAGCAGGCCTCTGCCCGACCTCTGGCCCTGCCTGGACTGTGCACTTGCTTGCACACCTAACAACTGCTGCTGGATGATCGTCCATGCTTCAATGTCAAAATTATATTCTAGCTGATCAGGTCTCCACTTTCCAGTACATAGCCGAAAAAGCTGCTATTAAAGTTGTCCAAGCCAAATAGTGAACGCGGCGAGGCAAAGTAAACAAAAAGAAAGTACATCTGGCTATAGCTAAAGCTGGGGTAGACTGGGACCCAGGATACCTGGGATGCAGATATCTGGGATGATAGCTCACAATCAGAATCTGATGAAAATGATGATTTGGGTTGGAAGTCAGCCCCACCTCAGTCGAAGGAAGAACTTAAACCACCTAACTTTAAGGCACAGCCTGCTTGGTGGCGAAAAATGGAAACTGATGCTCAGGGAAATGTAATAAGAAAGGGTATCCTGGAGGATTATACTCAACATGAAATTAATGATATTTTAGGGCATTTAACTCAAAGATCAGGAGAACATTTAGTTACTTGGGTGGTTCGTGTTTATGATGCTGGGGCCGCCGGAATATTGACTGATGATGGAGATGCCCATAAATTCGGCACCATTAGTAATGACTCTTGTGCAACAGGCTTTCAAATACAAAGCCAATCACCCAGGTGACTCCAATCTCCTGGAAATAGTCGCTGAAGGGTGCTTTAAGAAATACCCTATAGAGTCTGCTTCGCCTGGAAGTGACCTTCCCTGGTACACTATTAAGGACTGCGTCCAGAGACTAAAGGAAGAGGCTATGAAACATGCTATTTTTATTGGAGATCCGGATAACATGACTGACATTTCCCTGACTATTCAAATAAGAAATAAAGTTTTTAAGACTGCTCCTCTTTGTTACAAACATGTAATTTTGACCCTTCTGCTAAATGAGACAGGGAATCCCATCTCTGAAGTCCTTGATAAAGTACAACAATTAGGAGACTTGGAAGAATGGAACTTTGAAAAGAAAGAAGAGAAAGGGAAAGTGAGGCAAGCAGACAGTGTCCCAGAAAGAAATGTTCTGAGCCCTCCTTAAGAGTGGAGTGACAGGAGAAAAGATTAATGGAATAACTACAAAGAAATTATGGGAAATATATTTTTTTAAAAAAAGGAAAGGGACCAAGAGACATTTTAAATCTCAAGCGGAAACTATGAGATCTCTGTCTGTCTGGGTATATGTGTATGTCTCAGTATACTTTATCTTTGGATAACATTGCTAAGGTTAATTTATAAATGAGGTCTAATGCTTAAAGAAAAGTGTTTACAAATCAAACAATTCTAAATACAAGAGAAATTAAGCTAAATGAATTTCAGGCTCATGTGAACTGGGAATATTCAATATTAAATTGATACCTGGTATTAATGTTTGTCAATCTAATTAATATAGACATGTCGTAGAAGTCATCAACATTAAGTGTAATACTTTTATTGTGCCTAGGCTTAATATAAGCTAAATAAGATCTTATTATATCTGTTGTAAATTTGTCAGCAAGGGAAGTAACTTAACGTGAAGAAACTTTTAAGGAAAGAAAATGCAAATGAGATAAGAGCTTTGGGTGATTTATGTTTACCAATCTACAGACTGCTGATATAAAGGACCATTCATGGTTGCTTAAGGAAAGGAGGACATGTGTTTTTAGTAAAAAAAAGGTATGAGGACTGGAATTACATTTTATTAAGGAAAAAGGAAGTAGGTCTGACTTACAGGTGGCTGTTTCTGAATGGGAAAATAAAATGATGAATACAGAAAGTGATTAAAAAAAAAAGGTTTGTAGAAAGTGGACTCGGAGAAAAGAGTTTTATGCATGGTACAAGTTTTCTTGAGATGTTGAACTGCCTTTGATAACAGATTTTAAGTTTCTTTACCTCAAGTGCTCTGTTCTATATTTGCCTTTGAAATCTTGTATTGTTACTTTGGTAAAGTAAATATTATTTCACAATGATCTATGAAGATTATGGCACACATAGATAAAGTTCATTCTGCTTCTACAAAACATTAACTCCTCATTGTCAGACTTCTGCTATCCTGTTGTCCTCATAACATGGCAACAGTCTACTCCTAAGTCAGAACATTTTAAATGGGTAAACAATAGCTGTAAATCAAATGGTCAGGGCTATGGGAAATCCAAGACATCTGCTTGGATTTTCCCGGCTCCTTGACAAACCTCATTCTTTTTTCTTTTTTTTTCCCCTGGCTGCAGGGTTAATGCCCTCACAATGAAAAAAAAAGTTATGTTTCACTGAATATTCCATTCTAGTTTTGTTAATTGAGGCCTGTGTTTACCAAGATTCACTTCCCAGATAGTTCCTTGATGTTACGTTTTATTGCTAAAAAGTTTAATTGAATTATTCTAAAGCTTATCTCAGTAGTCTATCTACCTTTGGATGGAGATCAGATGCCCCGTGACCAACCAACCAGGAGACATAGAATTACAAATGTCAATCAATGAACTGTATACTAATTCGAGCTTATGGCAGAAGCAACAAGGCAAAAGAGTACCTCTGGGCTTCTGGAGTAGAAAATTTCCAGAAGCTGGGAAAAATTATACTACCTCTGAAAAATAGTTGTTGGCTTCTTATTGGGCTTTAATTGATACTGAACAAATAACCGTGGGTCATACTGTTACATTAAGGCCTCAAGCGCCAATTATGCAATGGATTTTAAGCTCACCAAAGACCAGTAGAATTGGGCATGCCCAGGAGTCTAGTATAATTAAATGGAAATGGTATATACAGGACTGGGCCAAAACGGGCCCACAGGGTGTCGCTGTTTTACATACTACCTAATGTAAAATAGATAGCTACTGGGAAGCAGCCGCATAGCACAGGGACATCAGCTCAGTGCTTTGTGACCACCTAGAGGGGTGGGATAGGGAGGATGGGAGGGAGACACAAGAGGGAGGAGATATGGGGATATATGTAAATGTATAGCTGATTCACTATGTTATAAAGCAGAAACTAACACACCATTGTAAAGCAATTATACTCCAATAAAGATGTTAAAAAAAAAAAAGAAAAGATTTCTGAAATTTCAATTGAAAACCTTGCGCACAAAGTCATGATTAAACCCAAGATAACCAAGTTGCCTAAAAAATGGGGAAAGCCCTTTGACTCTTTAACTGAGAAAGAAAAGAAACATGCCTGGTTTACAGATGGCTTGGCAAAATATATAGGATCTGTTCGTTACTGGAAAGCAGTAGCCTACAATCCAGTCACAACTAAACTGTTTACTACTGGAGAGGGAAAAAGCAGCCAATTTGATGAATTATATGCAGTATATCAAGTTTTGAAACAAGAAAACTTAACAGAATGTCATATTTACACTGATTCCTGATCTGTGGCCAATGGATTAGCAACCTGGCTTCCAATGTGAGTTAGAAAAATTCATTCAAAAGAGTTGTGGGGAAAAGAATTATGGGCAGATATTTGGGAAATTGTGCAGAAAACTAATGCTTCAGTTTTTCACGTAGATGCTCATAGTATTCCCAATTCCACTGAACGATGGTATAACTCAATTACAGACAAACAAACTCGGATCCAGATGGTGGAAGTCAATCCAAACTCCAGTGAACTCAAAGGTTTGGCACTTTGGGCACACCAAAAATGTGGCCATCTGGAGAGAAAAGCCACATACAGATTGTTTTTGGAGTCTTGACAGTGATGTGGATCATCACCCATGCCTTAACCCCAGGATCTATGCTGCAGTCAAACAGAGAACCGAACTCCCATGGCTCAACTCCAGGATATCTGCTATGGTTAAAAAAAAAGATGAAGGAAAACACTGGGGAATCTTCCACTGGAAAAATGTGAGCCAGACCCGAACCCAAGGAAACTTCACCTGCTCTGCAAACAAGGCCTGTCCTTTTCTAATTATGACTTTCCATGGACAAAACCTATCTATCTGGTCCGGGGTAAACCCTGATAACCCGTGGGCTAGAGGTTTTATTTGATCTCCTAATTCCTCCTCTCTTGCAATCGAATTAAGCCCAGGATATATTAATGTCTACTAATGAATATACATGAAGACAATTATTTAATGAATGGATACCTAAAAACCACTGGATACTTATTCCAGAGGGCATTACTAAATGCACAGACACCTGGTGCTCAGGGACTTTATATCATTATAAGGTTGCTAACACAAGTTCTATGTGTCAATTTCATGTGTTGCCTATTGTTTTGG
Source organism: Phocoena sinus (assembly GCF_008692025.1). NCBI lineage: Eukaryota > Metazoa > Chordata > Mammalia > Artiodactyla > Phocoenidae > Phocoena > Phocoena sinus. The sequence goes on from NC_045767.1 coordinate 33,469,353, forward strand.
GGAATGAATATTGGTTGCCTCATTATGCTGGAAATTACTTAGATTTTAATAATTCCACCCACCTATTGACAAACCATGAAAAGGCTACTCAAGAATTGCTTTGTCAGACTTCCCACATTTGGGAACCCTGCTTATTAGAAAATTCCATTAACTACTGTGAATGGAACATATTTCCTCGATCCTATAGCATGTTTTTTGAAGTTGCTCCCCAGTTTATATGTATTGTAACAGATGACATTAATACAACTTCTATTTATCAGCCAGGGAACCCTTTTTCAGGCTGTTTAGCACATGTAGACCATTTAGATTAGAAAGGGGCAATGTATTTCTTACCCCGTATACATACACAATTGTTACAAACATTACTTCCTACTTTACCTGCTCCTGATATTAGCCTGTCACTTGAAACTTTGAAATGGATATTACAAAAATCAAAGTTACTACAAAAATTTATAGATACACATAATTGTACTTTGTTAGAACACTCTATTCTTACTACTATTACAGTTAACAAATTAATGGATGTAGGAGTTAACGTACAGAAACATACTGCTCATTCTTGGTGGGACTTTTTCTTTACTCAGTCACCCCCAAGCTAAACAATTGTTTTCTGCCTTGTTTAATCCATTGCCATTACTATTTTTATTTTTAATTTTTGAATTTTATTTATTTTTTTATACAGCAGGTTCCTATTAGTCATCCACTTTATACACATCAGTGTATACATATCAATCCCAATCTCCCAATTCATCACACCACCACCACCACCACCCCCTCGATGCTTTCCCACCTTGGTGTCCATACGTTTGTTCTCTACATCTGTGTCTCAGTTTCTGTCCTGCAAACCATTTCATCTGTACCATTTTTCTAGGTTCCACATATATGCATTAATAAATGATATTTTTCTTTTTCTGCCTTACTTCACTCTGTATGACAGTCTCAAGATCCACCCATGACTCTACAAATAAACCAATTTTGTTCCTTTTTAAGGCTGAGTAATATTTCATTCTATATATGTACCACATCTTCTTTATCCATTCATCTGTTGATGGGCATTAAGGATGCTTCCATGACCTGGCTATTGTAAACAGTGCTGCAATGAACATTGGGGTGCATGTGTCTTTTTGAATTATGGTTTTCCCTGGGTATATGCTCAATATCAGGATTGCTGGGTCATATGGTAATTCTATTTTTAGTTTCTTAAGGAACCGCCATACTGTTCCCCATAGTGGCTGTATCAATCTACATTCCCACCAACAGTGCAAGAGGGCTCCCTTTTCTCCACACCCTCTCCAGCATTTGTTGTTTGTAGACTTTCGGATAATATCCATTATAACTGGTGTGAGGTGATACCTCATTGTAGGTTTGATTTGTATTTCTCTAATAATTAGTGATGTTGAGCAGCTTTTCATGTGCTTCTTGGCCATCTGTATATCTTCTTTGGAGAAATGTTTATTTAGGTCTTCTGCCTATTTTTGGATTGGGTTGTTTGTTTTTTTAATATTGAGCTGCATGAGCTGTTTATATATTTTGGAGATTAATCCTTAGTCCGTTGATTCATTTGCAAACATTTTCTCTCATTCTGAGGGTTGTCTATTCATCCTGTTTGTAATTTCCTTTGCTTTGTAAAAGCTTTTAACTTTCATTACGTCCCATTTGCTTATTTTTGTTTTTATTTCCACTACTCTAGGAGGTGGATCAAAAAAGATCTTGCTGTGATTTATGTCAAAGAGTGCTCTTCCTATGTTTTCCTCTGAGAATTTTATAGTGTCTGGTATTACATTTAGGCCTCTAACCCATTTTGATTTTATTTTTGTGTATGGTGTTAGGGAGTGTTCTAATTTCATGCTTTTACATGTTGTTGTCCAGTTTTCCCAGCACCACTTATTGAACAGACTGTCTTTTCTCCATTGTATACCCTTGCCTCTTTTGTCATAGATTAGTGGACCACAGGTGCATGGGTTTATCTCTGGGCTTTCTATCCTTTTCCATTGATCTATATTTCTGTTTGTGTGCCACTACCATATTGTCTTGATGATTGTAGCTTTGTAGTATAGTCTGAAGTCAGGGAGTCTGATTCCTCCAGCTCTGCTTTTTTCCCTTAAGACTGCTTTGGCTATTCGGGGTCTTTGGTGTCTCCATACAAATTTTAAGATTTTTTGTTCTAGTTCTGTAAAAAATGCCATTGGTAATTTGATAGGGATTGCATTGATTCTGTAGATTGCTTTGGGTACTGTAGTCATTTTCACAATATTGATTCTTCCAATCCAAGAACATGGTATATCTCTCCATCTGTTGGTATCATCTTTAATTTCTTTCATCAGTGTCTTATAGTTTTCTGCATACAGGTCTTTTATCTCCCTAGGTAGGTTTATTCCTAGGTATTTTATTCTTTGTGTTGCAATGGTAAATGGGAGTGTTTCCATAATTTCTCATTCAGATGTTTCATCATTAGTGTATAGGAATGCAGGGGATTTCTGTGCATTAACTTTGTATCCTGCAACTTTACCAAATTCATTGATTAGCTCTAGTAGTTTTCTGGTGGCATCTTTAGGATTCTCTATGTATAGTATCAGGCCATCTGCAAACAGTGAAAGTTTTACTTCTTTTCCAGTTTGTATTCCTTTTATTTCCTTTTCTTCTTTGATTGCTGTGGCTAGGACTTCCAAGACTATGTTGAATAATAGTGGTGAGAGTGGACATCCTTGTCTTGTTCCTGATCTTAGAGGAAATGCTTTCAGTTATTCACCATTAAGAATGATGTTTGCTGTGGTTTGTCATATATGGCCTTTATTATGCTGAGGTAGGTTCCCTCTATGCCCACTTTCTGGAGAGTTTTTATCATAAATGGGTGTTGAATTTTGTCAAAAGCTTTTTCTGCATATATTGAGATGATCATATGGTTTTTATTCTTCAATTTGTTAATATGGTGTATCACATTGATTGATTTACATATTATGAAGAATCCTTGCATCCCTGGGATAAATCCCACTTGATCATGGTTTATGATACTTTTAATGTGTTGTTGGATTCTGTTTGTTAGTATTTTGTTGAGGAATTTTGCATCTATATTCATCAGTGATATTGGTCTGTAATTTTTGTTTGTGTAGTATCTTTTCTGGTTTTGGTATCAGGGTGATGGTGGCCTCATAGAATGAGTTTGGGAATGTTCCTTCCTCTGCAATTTTTGGAAGAGTTTGAGAAGGATGGGTGTTAGCTCTTCTCTAAATGTTTGATAGAATTTAGCTGTGAAGCCATCTGGTCCTGGACTTTTGTTTGTTGGAAGATTGTTTTTTTGTTTTTGTTGTGTGTGTGTGGTACACGGGCCTCTCACTGTTGTGGCCTCTCCCGTTGCGGAGCACAGGCTACGGTCGTGCAGGCTCAGTAGCCATGGCTCACAGGCCCAGCTGCTCCGTGGCATGTGGGATCCTCCCAGACCGGGGCACGAACCCGCGTCCCCTGCATCGGCAGGCAGACTCTCAACCACTAGGCCACCAGGGAAGCCCTGTTGGAAGATTTTTAATCACAGTTTCAATTTCATTACTTGTGATTGGTCTGTTCATATTTCCTATTTCTTCCTGGTTCACACATTAAAAGTCATACCTTTCTAAGAATTTTTCCATTTCTTCCAGGCTGCCCATTTTATTGGCATAGAGTTCCTTGTAGTAGTCTTTTAGGATGCTTTGTATTTCTGCAGTGTCTGTTGTAACTTCTCCTTTTTCATTGCTAATTTTATTAAGTCCTCTCCCTCTTTTTCTTGATGAGTCTGGCTAATGGTTTATCAATTTTGTTTCTCTTCTCAAAGAACCAGCTTTTAGTTTTATTGATCTTTGTAATTGTTTATTTCTATTTCATTTATTTCTGCTCTCATCTTTATGACTTCTTTCCTTCTGCTAACTTTGGGTTTTGTTTGTTCTTCTTTATCTAGCTCCTTTAGGTGTAAGGTTAGATTGTTTGAGATTCTGCTTGTTTTGTGAGGTAGGCTTGTACTGCTATAAACTTCCCTCTTAGAACTGATTTTGCTGCATCCCATAGGTTTTGGATCATCGTGTTTTCATTGTCATTTGTCTCTAGGTATTTTTTGATTTCCTCTTTGATTTCTTCAGTGATCTCTTGGTTATTTAGTAACGTATTGTTTAGCCTCCATGTGTTTGTGTTTTTTACGTTTTTTCCCTGTAATTGATTTCTAATTTCATAGTGTTGTGGTCAGAAAAGATGCTCGATATGATTTCAATTTTCTTAAATTTACTGAGGCTTGATTTGTGACCCAAGATGTGATCTATCCTGGAGAATGTTCCGTGCACACTTGAGAAGAAAGTGTAATCTGCTGTTTTTGGATAGAATGTCCTATAAAAATCAATTAAATCTATCTGGTCTATTGTGTCATTTAAAGCTTGTGTTTCCTTATTAATTTTCTGTTTGGATGATCTGTCCATTGATGTAAGTGAGGTGTTAAATTCACGCACTATTACTGTGTTACTGTCGATTTCCTCTTTTATAGCTCTTAGCAATTGCCTTATATATTGAGGTGCTCCTATGTTGGGTGCATAAATATATATAATTGTTATATCTTCTTCTCGGATTGATTCCTTGATCATTATGTAGTATACTTCCTTGCCTCTTGTAACATTCTTTATTTTAAAGTTTATTTTATCTGATATGAGTATTGCTACTCCAGCTTTCTTTTGATTTCCTTTTGCATGGAATATCTTATTCCATCCCCTCACTTTCAGTCTGTATATGTCCCTAGTTCTGAAGTGGGTCTCTTGTAGACAGCATATAGATGGGTCTTGTTTTTGTATCCATTCAGTGAGCCTGTGTCTTTTGGTTGGAGCATTTAATCCATTCATGTTAAGGTAATTTTTCATATGTATGTTCCTATTACTATTTTCTTAATTGTTTTGGGTTTGTTTTTCTAGGTCCTTTTCTTCTCTTGTGTTTCCCACTTAGATAAATTCCTTTAGTATTTGTTGTAGAGCTGGTTTGGTGGTGCTGAATTCTCTTACCTTTTGCTTATCTGTAAAGCTTTTGATTTCTCCATCGACTCTGAATGAGATCCTTGCTGAGTAGAGTAATCTTGGTTGTAGGTTCTTCCCTTTCATCACTTTGAGTATCATGCCACTCCCCTCTGGCTTGTAGAGTTTCTCCTGAGAAATCAGCTGTTAACCTTATGGGAGTTCCCTTGTATGTTATTTGTCATTTTTCCTTTGCTGCTTTCAATAATTTTTCTTTGGCTTTAATTTTTGCCAATTTGATTACTATGTGTCTCTCCTTGGGTTTATCCTGTATGGGACTCTCTGCACTTCCTGGACTTGGGTGGCTATTTCCTTTCCCATGTTAGAGAAGTTTTCGACTATAATCTCTTCAAATATTTTCTCAGGTCCTTTCTCTCTCTCTTCTACTTCTGGGACCCCTATAATGCCAATGTTGTTGTGTTTAATGTTGTCCAGAGGTCTCTTAGACTGTTTTCATTTCTTTTCGTTCTTTTTTCTTTATTCTGTTCCGCAGCAGTGAATTCCACCATTCTGCCTTCCAGGTCACTTATCCGCTCTTCTGCCTCAGTTATTCTGCTATTGATTCCTTCTAGTGTAGTTTTCATTTCAGTTATTGTATTGTTCATCTCTGTTTGTTTGTTCTTTAATTCTTCTAGGTCTTTGTTAAACATATCTTGCATCTTCTCGATCTTTGCCTCCATTCTTTTTCTGAGGTCCTGGATCATCTTCACTATCATTATTCTGAATTCTTTTTCTGGAAGGTTGCCTATCTCCACTTCATTTAGTTGTTTTTCTGGGGTTTTATCTTGTTCCTTCATCTGGTCCATACCCCTCTGCCATTCATCTTGTCTATATTTCTGTGAAGGTGGTTTTTGTTCCACGGGCTGTAGGACTGTAGTTCTTCTTGCTTCTGCTATCTGCCCTCTGGTGGATGAGGCTATCTAAGAGGCTTGTGTAAGTTTCCTGATGGGAGGGACTGGTGGTGGGTAGAGGTGGCTGTTGCTCTGGTGAGCAGAGCTCAGTAAAACTTTAATCCACTTGTCTGCTGATGGGTGGGGCTCGGTTCCCTCCAGGTTGGTTGTTTGGCCTCAGGTGACCGAACACTGGAGCCTACCCAGGCTCTTCGGTGGGGCTAATGGCTGACTCTGGGAGGGCTCATGCCAAGGAGTACTTCTCAGAACTTCCGATGCCAGTGTCCTTGTCCTCATGGTGAGCCACACCCACCTCCTGCCTCTGCAGGAGACCCTATAACACTAGCAGGTAGGTCTGGTTCAGTCTGCTATGGGGTCACTGCTCCTTCCTCTGGGTCCCGATGCTCACACTACTTTGTGTGTGCCCTCCAAGATTGGAGTCTCTGTTTCCCCCAGTCCTGTCAAAGTCCTGTAGTCAAATCCCGCTAGCCTTCAAAGTCTGATTCCCTAGGAATTCCTACTCCCATTGCCGGACCCCAGGTTGGGAAGCCTTACGTGGGGCTCAGAACCTTCACTCCAGTGGGTGGACTTTTGTGGTATATAAGTGTTCTCCAGTTTGTGAGTCGCCCACCCAGCAGTTATGGGATTTGATTTTACTTTGATTGTGTCCCTCTTACTGTCTCACTGTGGTTTCTCCTTTGTCTTTGGATGTGGGTTATCTTTTTGGTGATTTCCAGTGTCTTCCTGTTGATGATTGCTCTGCAGTTAGTTGTGATCCCGGTGCTCCCGCAAGTGGGAGTGAGAGCACGTCCTTCTACTCCACCATCCTGAACCAATCTCCAATCTTTTTCCATTGCCTGTACTATTGATTGTACTCTTTTTACTGACTGTTTGGAATTGTTACCTGTCTTACCGTATTCAAAAAACTTCTCATGTTATATTGCCTTATTCTTATGCTCTTCAGCCTAAACAATCCTAGAGGCTGAATTTTGGAAAAACTAGCAAAGTAGTCTTTTTCAGGCTTCAGAGGCAGAAGGAGGCCTCTGCCCAACCTGGGACCCTGCCTGGACTGTGCACTTGCTCGCACACCTAACAACTGCTGCTAGAAGTCAAGCGGCATGTACGATAACAAAGGGAGTGGGTCTTGGAATTTCTTGAGCCCTGGGGACCTGCCAGTCCCTCAGGGTCTGGAAAATCTTGTGACTCACATGTTGAAATCAGCAGCACTGTTAAAGTGAGTACAGAGCTGCATTTTTGCACACAAACTGATGATATCAATTTGTGGCCTGGAATTATAAATGGAAGTAGGTGTCGGCCCAACTTGGTGATGTATACCCTGTTATTTTCCTCTGATATTCTTATTCTTTTCCTTCTGATGACTGTATATTAAAATTAAGTTAAATCACCTTTCATTAAAGAGTTGACTAAAGCTGTTTATTTGTGTGAAATGAGTGGTTATTTTGTCAGCGAATCCAACAAACCATAAAACCGAAAGCAGGCTTTCATCAAAACAGAATGTCTCTTGAACCCCAAAGCTTTCTCTCACACCACTTATCTTCTTCACAGGTAGAATTAGTTGCTCCCTCTTCTGTGATTTTCACAGCTCTTTGTCAGTATTTCTACTACATCATGTCATTTCAAATATGTATACAGTATGATGTATTTTTAATAATATATTATATCATGCACTTTCTTCTCTATGTTTATGAGCCCCTTAACAAAAGATAGTTACTTATTGTTCATTTTCCCATAGATCCATTGTTTATCACTCCTTTTTTTAAAAAGCAAATATTATTTCCTAACTAACTTCTTTCAAATATATCCTTTATTAATGAACAGTGCCTGGCACAATGCCTAGTACTCAGAAGCACTCAGTAAATGTTTGCTAACTAAATTTAAAATTTCCGACTTATGGTTTGATGGGGCTGAAGGTGCTCCCTGTTCATGGCCTATAATTTACATAAAGTGAATTTTGGTGATACATATTGAGCTTCAGTGGAATAGCTGGACTAAGGCAAGAAAGCAGCACACAATGTATCTATAAGTCGGAAATTTTTCTATGACTTATTTTCCCCCATTTCGGGAATACTAGCCAACCCAGTATTAGTTTGGGGCATAAGTAAACCTTGGAGTTAGGTAAGATAGAAATCAGCATTTGAGGTATGAAAAATATTTAATTATAACTGAAAAATAACAATTTTATTCATATTGTTATTTGTGAGAAAACTATTTTTTAAGTTTTATTTGCTATGCAATGATTAAAAATATAAAAAGAATTTTCTTCACTGTTATATTCCAGGCTGATCTTATTAAATTACTGTTTTGATTTCCTTCTATCAAAAGACTGAAGAGCTAAAAAAAATGATGGAGACATGTAAAAATACACATGAACTACCAATAGCCAAAGCTGGAACAATTGGAGCAACAGAGCAAATACTGATAGTATTAGATTATAATGCATATTAACATGAATAATTAAATAAATTTTTAAAAGAGCAAAAGAAATAGCTATTCCTTACTATTCACTATAAAGTAAACACCACATGAATAATTGTTGCAGGTAGCCAGCTGTGTAGGGACCTGGCCCATCAGTAGTCCCACATGCCCTGGGCTATGCAGCCAGCCTCAGGGGAACACGGCCCTGCATACCAGCAGTAGGCAACACTCCCATACTCCTCTTGGCCACACAGCCAACTGCTCAGGAAAATACCCCACCCTCCAGTGGGCCTACAGTCACCCCATTAGACAGGACCTTGTAGCCAGCCAGGCTAGAAACCAGTCACACCTACAAGCATATCCACAGCATGCCCAGCCATAATAGAAGGGGGCATGCAGCCCACATAGTGGGTATCCCTAGAGCACATAGCTCTGATGACAAGAGGGGAGCATGCTGCTGGACCCTATATGACATCTCCTACATAAGACCACTTCTCTAAGACTGGGAAACATAGCTGACCTACCTAATACACTGAAATAAACACAGAGCATTGGAAAAAGTGGGAAGACAGAGGAATATATTACAAATGAAGGAACAAGACAAAATCTTAGAAAAAGAACTAAACAAAGCGAAGCTAGGCAATCTATCCAATAAAGAGTTAAGGTAATGATCATACAGATGCTCAATGAACTTGGGAGAAGAATGGATGAACACAGTGAGAATTTCCACCACAAGTTAGAAAATATAAGGAAGAACTAAACAGAGCTGATGAATACAATAACTGAAATAAAAATTTTACTAGAAGAAATCAACAGTAGATTAGATGAGACAGAGGAATGAATCAGTGATCTGGAAGATAAAGTAGTGGAAATAATTCAAACTGAACAGAAAAAAGAAAAAAGAATGAAATGAAATCAGGATAGTTTAAGAGGCATCAGAGACAACATTAAGCATACTAATACCTGCATTATAGGGGTTCCAGAAGGAGAAAAGAGAAAGAAGCAGAGAACTTATTTGAAGAAATAATAGCAAAAATCTTCTCTTAACCTGGGGAAGGAAACAGACATCAAGATCCAGATAGCACAGACAATCCCAAACAAAATGAACCCAAAGAGGTCTACACCAAGACACATTACAATTTAAATGGCAAAAATTAAAGATAAAGAGAGACCCTTAAAAGCAGCAAGAGAAAAACCAGTAGTTACATACAAGGGAATTCCCATAAGACTTTCAGCAAACTTTCAAGAGAAATTTTGCAGGCCAGAACGGAGTGGCACAATATATTCAAAGTGATGAAAGGAAAAAAGTTACAACCAAGAATGCTCTACCCAGCAAGGTTATCATTCAGATTTTAAGGAGAGATAAAGAGTTTTACAGACAAGCAAAAGCTTAAGAAGTTCAGCATCACTAAACTAGCCTTATAAGAAATAAAGGGACTTATCTAAGTGAAAAAGAAAAGGCCACAACTAGAAATATGAAAACTATGAAAGGAAAAAGGTCACTGACAACCATAGACAACCATACAACCATACAGTAAAGGTGGTAGAATAATCACTCATAAAACTAGTAAGAGGGCTTCCCTGGTGGCGCAGTGGTTGAGAGTCTGCCTGCCAATGCAGGGGACACGGGTTCAAGCCCTGGTCTGGGAAGATCCCACGTGTCACGGAGCAGCTGGGCCCGTGAGCCACAAATACTGAGCTCTGTGCATCTGGAGCCTGTGCTCCGCAGCAAGAGAGGCCACGACAGTGAGAGGCCCGCGCACCGCGATGAAGAGTGGCCCCCGCTTGTCACAACTAGAGAAAGCCCTCGCACAGAAACGAAGACCCAACACAGCCAAAAATAAATAAATGAATAAATAAATTTATAAAAAAATAAATAAATAAATAAAACTAGTAAGAAGGTAAAAAGACAAAGTAGTAAAATCATCTATATGCACAGTAAGTAGTTAAGGAATACAATAAACAAAAAGATGCAAATTATGACATCAAAAACATCGAATGTATGTGTGGGGTAAAAATATTGGGATGTTGGAATGCATTTGAACTTAAGAGTGTATAGGTTTCTATATATAAAACCTCATTGTAACTACAAACTGCAAGCTTAAAATAGATACACAGACAAAAAGAAAAAGGAATCCAAACATAACACTGAGAAAGTCATCAAATCACAAAAAAAGAGAAAAAAGAAAGAAAGAAAAAAAACAACTACAAAAACAATCAGAAAACATACTTATCAATAATTATTTTAAATGTAAATGGACTAAATCCTCCTATCAAAAGACATACAGTGGCTGAATAGATTAAAAAAAAAAAAGACCCATATATATGCTGCTTACACAAGACTCTTCAGATCTAAAGACAAACAGACTGAAATTGAGGGGATGAAAAAAAGGTATCCCATGCAGATGGAAATGAAAATAAAGACGGGGGTAGGAATACTCATATCAGAAAAAATAGACTTTAAAACAAAGAGTGTAACAAGAGACAAAGGAGGACATTACATAATGACAAAGCAATAAATCCAACAAAAAGATATAGCAATTGTTAATATATATGAGCCCACCATAAGAACACCTAAGTGCATAAAGCAAATATTAACAAAGATAAAGGGAAAAATTGACGATAACACAATAAAAATAGGGAAGTTTAATACCACACTTCCATCAGTTAACAGATCATCCAGACAGAAAATCAATAAGAAAACACTGATTTTAAATGGCACTTTAGATTAGATAAGATTAATAGATATTTACAGAACATTTTATTCAAAAATAGCAGAAAATCATTCTTTCAAGTGCACATGGAACGTTCTCCAGGATAGATCACATGCTAGGCCACAAAACATATCTCAATAAATTTAAGAAAACTGAAATCATATCAGGCATCTTTTCTGACCACAACAGTATGACACTCGAAATCAATTTCATGAAAAAAAACTGCAAAAAACACAAACACATGGAGTCTAAACAACATGCTACTAAACAACCAACAGGACAACAAAGAAATTTAAAAATACCTGGGGACAATTTAGAATGGAAACAAAATTATCCAAAATCTATGAGACAAAACAGAAGCATTTCTAAGAGGAAAATTTATAGTGATACAAGCCTACCTTAGGAAACAAGAAAAATCTCAAATAAACAATCTAAACTTACACTTAAAGGAACCAGGAAAAGAACAAACAAAACCCAAAGTTAGTAGAAGAAAAGAAATAATAAAGATCAGGGCAGAAATAAATAAAATAGAGACAAAAAAAGAAAAAAAATCAATAAAACTGAGTTGATTCATTGAAAAAAATGTTGATAAACATTTAGACAGTCTGATCAAGAAAAAAAGAGAGAGTGCTCAAATCAATAAAATCATAAATGAAAAAGAAGTTACAAGTGATACCTCAGAAATACAAAGAATCATAAGAGATTACTATAAACAACTATAGCCAATAAAGTGAACAACCTAGAAATGGATAAATTATTAGAAATGTACAATCTCCGAAGACTAAATCAGGAAGAAATAGAATATACAAACAGACTGATTACTAGTAATTAAATCGAATCAGTAACTTAAAAACTCTCAGTAAACAGAAGTCCAAGACCAGATGGCTTCACAGGTGAATTCTACCAAACGTTTAAAGAAGAGTTAACACCTACTCTTCTCAAACTATTCCAAAAAATTGCAGAGGAAGAAATGCTTCCAAACTCATTCTATGATTCCAAGATCACCCTGATACCAAAACCATAAAAAGATACACCACACACACAAAATTACAGGCCAACATCCATGATGAGCATAGATCCAAAATTCCTTACCAAAATGTTGGCAAACTGAGCTCAACAATACATTAAAAGGATCATACACCATGATCATGTGGGATTTATCCCAGAGGTGCAAGGATGTTTCAATATCTGCAAATCAATCAATATGATACATCACATTAACAAAATCATATGACCATCTGAATAGATGTAGAAGAAGCATTTGATGAAAATCCATTTATGATCAAAAAAAGTCAATAAGACCATATATAACAAACCAACAGTCAACAACATATTCAACAGTGAAAATCTGAAAAGATTTCATCTAAGATCAGGAATAAGACAAGGATGTCCACTCTTTTTTTTTTTTTTTTTTTTTTTTTTTTTTTTTTTTGCGGTACGTGGGCCTCTCATTGCTGTGGCCTCTTCTGTTGCGGAGCACAGGCTCCAGACGCACAGGCTCAGCGGCCATGGCTCATGGGCCCAGCCGCTCCACGGCATGTGGGATCCTCCCGGACCAGGGCACGAACCCGTGTTCCCTGCATCGGCAGGCAGACTCTCAACAACTGCGCCACCAGGGAAGCCCAGGAGGTCCACTCTTGCCACTTTTATTCAACATAGTATTTGAAGCCCTAGCCACAACAATCAACAAGAAAATAAATAAATAAAAGGAATCCAAATTGGAAAGGAAGAAGTAAAACTGTCACTGTTTCAGGTGACATAATACTATACATAGAAAATCCGAAGCATGCCACCAAAAACACTATCACAACTAATAACTCAGTAAGGTTGCAAGGTACAAAATTAATGGCTATAATCTGTTGTAAATTTATCCATTAATAATGAACTATCAGAGAGAAATCAAGAAAACAATCCCATTACGATTGAATCAAAAAGAATAAAATATGTAGAAACTTAACAAAGGAAAACATTGAAAACTATAAGACACTGATGAAAGAAATTGCAGATGATACAAGCAAATGGAAAGATATACCATTCGTGTGGATTAGAAGAATTAATACTGCTAAAATGAACATACTACCCAAGGCAATTTACAAATTCATAGCAATCCTTATCAAAATATCCTTGGCATTTTCACAACACTAGAACAAATAATTCTAAAATCTGTATGGAAACACAGAAGATCCCAAAAAGAAAAAAACAAAACAAAAAAAGAACAAAGCTGGAGGTATCATGCTCCCTGATTTCAAACTATACTACAAAGCTACAGTAATCAAGATAGTGTGACACACTGAGAGTAGAGCCATGTCTGTCCTCGTATCCTCAGTGCCTGGATGAGGGTGGATGCTCAATAAGTGTCTATGAATGAAAGGGGTTAATGAATGACTGAATATTAAGTTGTATAGGCTTTTGAGGTTGGTTACAACTTTCACAATTTCAACTTTTTGAGACAGAAGAATGGGAAGTAAAGCTAAGTTGTGAATCAAAATGCCTCTGATTTGGCTGGATTCAATTAATGCCAAAAAGTATGCAGCACTGAGTTTGTAATCAGTGCTATTAAAGCTATTAAATACACAAAAATCAAATCAATATATTTCTATATATAGTTCCTATGTTCCTGTAATCTCTCCTATACTTATACCTGAAGCTTAATGTAATCATTCCAGTTCAGAATTTATTAAGCATATTGTATGTGCCAAACACTACACTAGATACTGGGTACATAAGAAATAAAAAATGGGAAAAATAGAAACTGACATATAGGCCAATGGAACAGAATAGAGAGCCCAGAAATGAACCCACACTTGTGAGTCAAGTGATTATGACAAAGGAGGCAAGAATATACAATGGGTGGGGAAAACACAGTGCCTTCAATAGATGGAGTTGGGAAAACTGGACAGTACATGGAAATGTATCAAACTGGACTCTTTTCTCATACCATATACAAAAATCAACTCCAAATGGATTAAAGACTTAAATGTAAGACCTGAAACAATAAAGCTTCTAGAAGAACACATAGGCAGTACACTCTGTGATGCTGGTCTTAGCAATAATTTTTTTGATCTGTCCCTTCAGGCAAGGGAAACAAAAGCAACTATCAGCAACAAGGCTATATCAAACTAAAAGGTTTTGCACAGTGATTGAAGCCATCAACAAAATGAAAAGGCAACCAATTGAATGAGAAAAGCTATTTGCAAATAATATATCTGATAAGGGTTAATATCCAAAATATACAAAGAACTCATACAATGCAACATCAATCTAATTTCAAAAAGTGCAGAGGACCTAAATAGACAATTTTTCCAAAGGAGACATACAGATGGCTAACAGACACAGAAAAAGATGCTCAATATTACAGATCATCAGGGAAATGAGATACCACAATGAGATACCACCTCACACCTCTCAGAGTGGCTAAAAGACACAAATAACAAGAGTTGGCAAGGATGTTGAGAAGTGGAAACTCTTGTGCATTGTTAGTGGGACTGTAGGTTGGTGAAGCCATTATGGAAAAGACTATGGAGGTTCCTCAGAAATTAAAAATAGAACTGCCATGTGATTCAGCAATTTCACTTCTAGATATTTACCTGAAGAAAACAATAACACTAATTATAAAAGATATATGCACATCAATGTCCATTGTAGCTATTTACAATAGCTAAGATATGGAAACAACCTAAGTGGCCAATGATAGAGGAATGGAAAAAGAAGATGTGGAATATATATGCAATTGAATATTATTCAGTCATAAAAAATAAGTGAAATCTTGTCACTTGCAGCAGCAGCAGGGATGGATCTAGAAAGATTTGTGCTAAGTGAAATAAGTCAGACAGAGAAAGATAAATACCATATGATCTCACTTTTATGTGGAATCTAAAAAACAAGAAACAAACAAAACAAAATGAAAACAGCCTCATAGGTACAGAGAAAAAATGAGTGGTTGCCAGGGGGCAGGGAGTTGGGGGACAGGTGAAGTAGGTGTAAGGGATTAAGAAGTACAAACCTCCAGTTATTAGTTAAATAAGCCACGGGGATGTACTACACAGCATAAGGAATATAGTCAGTAATATCGTAATAACTTTGTATGGGGACAAATTGTTACTAGACTTATTGTGGTGATCACATTCATAATATATGCAAATGTCAAATCACTAGGTAGTACACCTGAAACTAACATAATCTTTCACATCACCTATTGATATATTCAATAAACAAATAAACAAACAAATAAAATAATGGTTGCAGGCAGACAATAAATGAATGCCAAAATTAGTGAGCAAAATTATAGTGAAAACCAGGATACTTGCAGTCTCAAAGTGTGTCTCCATTAGAAAGTATCTTTTGAGAGGGAAAAAAAAGAAATTTCACTTTGAAAAAAACTGGTAAACACTACCTTTAACAAGTGCTCAAGATTGATATCAATCATTAAGAAGATAAAGAACATTCTCTAACACCACATGAAAAAATAAACTCAAAATGGATTTAAGACATAAATGTAAATCTGGAGTCAAAGTTGTTTGAGAAGCAGTTACATCCCTAGATCATCTGCCTACCTTCAGGCTACTAGACAACTATATGATTTTAAGGTATACAGGGTCTCAAAAAATTTACCACCCTACCTGAGAAAGAACGTTCTGGAGAAACTGCTCATTGAGAGACCAGTAAAGACAAAGGGTGAGATACAAAATGCAGGAAATGGAACCAGGAGAGAGATGAAGCAAAAATAAACAAATGGGACCTAATTAAACATAAAAGCTTTTGTACAGCAAAGGAAATCATCAACAAAATGAAAAAACCTACTGAATGGGAGAAAATATTTGCAAATGATAGGACCAATAAAGGATTAATATCCAAAATATATAAACAGCTCATACAACTCAACATCAAAAACAAAAACAAACAACTCGATTAAAAAATGGGCAGAAGAACTGAATGGATCTTTTTCCAAAGAGGAAACACAGATGGCCAACAGGCACATAAAAAGATGCTCAACATCACTAATCATCAGGGAAACACAAATCAAAACCACAATGAGACATCACCTCATACCTTTAAGAATGGTTATCATTGGCACAGTGGTTAAGAATCCACCTGCCAGTGCAGGGTACATGGGTTCAATACCTGGTCTGGGAAGATCCCACCTGCTGTGGAGCAAATAAGCCCATGCACCACAACTACTGAGCCTGTGCTCTAGAGCCTGTAAGCCACAACTACTGAGCCCACGTGTCACAACTACTGAAGCCCACGCACCTAGAACCAATGCTCCACAACAAGAGAAGCCACCGCAATGAGAAGCCCACGCACTGCAATGAAGAGTAGCCCCCGCTCGCCACAACTAGAGAAAGCCCGCGTGCAGCAACAAAGACCCAACAAAGCCAAAACTAAATAAAATTTTTAAAAAAGACTTGATGCTGAACTCTGTCTCATTCTAATAAAAAAATATTCATCAAAATTTTTTTTAAAAAATTAATGGTTATCATCAAAAAGATCACAAATAACAAGTATCAGTGAGGATGCGGAGAAAATATACTCTTGTGGGGATGAAAACTGGTGCAGCCACTGTGGAAAACAGTATGGTCTTTCTCAAAAAACGAAAACCAGAACTACCATATGATCCAGCAATTCTATTCCTGGGTATATATCTGAAAAATGTTCATAGCAACATTATTTACAATTGCCAAGATATGGAAACAACCTAAGTCTCCATCAACAGACAAATGTGTAAAGAAGTTGTGGTACATATATACAATGGAATACTACTCGGCCATAAAAAAGAATGAAATTTTGCCCTTTGCAGTAGCATGGATGGACTTAGAAGGCATTATGCTAAGTGAAATAAGTCAGAGAGAGAGACAAATACTGTATGATATCACTTATATGTGGAATCTAAAAAATACAACAAATTACTGAGTATAACATAAAAGAAGCATACTCACAGATATAGGGAACAAACTAATGGTTACCAGGTGGGAGGTGGGGAGAGACAATATAGGGGTGGGGGAGTGGGAGGTACAAACTCTTCAGTGTAAGATAGGCTCAAGGATATATTGTACAACATAGGAAATATAGCCAGTGTTTTGTAATAATTGTAAATGGAAAGTAACCTTTAAAAATTGTATAAATTTTTTAAAAAATTTAAAAAGAACTAATACTGAGAAAACATCAGGCAAACCTAAATTGAAAAACATTCTACAAAATAACTAACCTAAATTACTCATAAAAAGTGCCAAGGTCACAAAAGACAAAGACAGAGGAACTTTCACAGTTTGGAAGAGACTAAATAAATATTACAATTAAATGCAGAGTGGGAGCCTGGATTGGATTCTGGACGAGAAAATGATGTTATTGGGACAATTCATAAAATTTAAGTCAGGGCTCTGTCTATAAAATATATATATATATATATATATATATATATATATGTATATGCAATAGTTAGTAGTATTGTACCAATGTTCATTTCCTTGCTTTGGTAACTGTGCTATGGTTATAGAAAATGTTAACATTAGTAGAAACTGAATGAAGGGTATAGAGGAATTCCCTGTACATTTTTGCAACTTTTCTGTTAGTCATAAAATTATTTCAAAATACAAAAATTTAAATTTTTAAGTGAAATCTGTTTTTATTTCCTTGTTTAGACTCATCCAATTTTATGAAGTTCTCTCTGGTCATCCTGGCCGAAAGTGAGTTGCACTAGACTGCATGATTTTGAATCCCAAACCCACAATATCCTAGCTATATAACTTTGGACAAGTTACTTTACCTCTGTGTTCTTTAATTTTCTCACATGTAAAATGGGAGTAGTAATAGCACCTGCCTCATACGATTGTTTTAAGGACATAATAGTTTAAGATGGATAAGTGCTTAAAGGGTATCTGCCACATGGTAAACATTATATAAGTGTTAGCTGTTACTATTATCATTACTGAACATCCATTGCCCTATTCACACATTTTTTGCACTTCAATTTTGAGAATATAAATTCATTCTCATATATAGATGATAAAAAATGACAATGGTTGTAAGACTCTGTTTTAGAATCAGTCCCCTACTTTCATATGTATTCATACATGTAAATACAAGAACTTAAATGTGAGAATGTTGAATACTGATTTGCATGTTTTGTAGGATTAGTTTATCAGTTTATACATCCAAATCCAAATTTGTTTTGAAATGTTTCGGGAATAGAACAAGTTAGAAAAGCGTAAGTTTTTCAAAAGTTTAATATGGGAAAGAAAGGTTCACTTGTACTCAGTTTTATCCCCCACCACACACTCACTTACAGTGCCGTGTATAATACCTATCAGATAATAAGCATAAAATCACTTTGCTAAATGTAAGGATAACTGAATAAAAAAATAAATTGGTATTAAGCAATGCTTTGTCTTAATAAATGTGGGTACAGCCATGATTTGATGCCTCTGCTTAAAATGTTATTGGCTAGGGCTAAAATTATTATTGTATTTTTAAATTTCAGAAATGTTTCATGTTTTATTTAATTCTGTAACATTGTAAGAGACAAGAAAGAGTCTGAGAAAATATTTGAAGAGATTATAGTAGAAAACTTCCCTAACATGGGACAGGAAATAGTCACCCAAGTCCAGGAAGCACAGAGAGACACATACAGGATAAACCATAGGCAAAAAACACGAAGACACATATTAATCAAACTAACAAAAATTAAATTCAAAGAAAAAAATATTAAAAGTAGCAAGGGAGAAGCAAAAAATGACATACAAAGGAATCCCCATAAGGTTATCAGCTGATTTTTCAGCAGAAACTCTGCAGGCCAGAAGGAAGTGGCAGGATATACTCCACTATGGAGAACAGTATGGAGGTTCCTTAAAAAAACTACAAATAGAACTAACATATGACCCAGCAATCCCACTACTGGGCATATACCCTGAGAAAACCATAATTCAAAAAGAGTCATGTACCAAAATGTTCATTGCAGCTCTATTTACAATACCCCAGAGATGGAAACAACCTAAGTATCCATCATCGGATGAATGGATAAAGAAGAGGTGGCACATATATACAATGGAATATTACTCAGCCATAAAAAGAAATGAAATTGAGCTATTTGTAATGAGGTGGTGGACCTAGAGTCTGTCATACAAAGTGAAGTAAGTCAGAAAGAGAAAGACAAATACCGTATGCTAACACATATATATGGAATTTAAGAAAAAAAAATGTCATGAAGAACCTAGGGGTAAGACAGGAATAAAGACACAGACTTACTAGAGAATGGACTTGAGGATATGGGGAAGGGGAAGGGTAAGCTGTGACAAAGCAAGAGAGTGGCATGGACATATATACAATACCAAATGTAAAATAGATAGCTAGTGGGAAGCAGCCGCATAGCACAGGGAGATCAGCTCGGTGCTTTTTGACCACCTAGAGGGGTGGGATAGGGAGGGTGGGAGGGAGGGAGATGCAAGAGGGAAGAGATATGGGAACATATGTATATGTATAACTGATTTACTTTGTTATAAAGCAGAAACTAACACACCATTGTAAACCAATTATACTCTAATAAAGATGTAAAAAAAAAAAAAAGACTATTACAAGAGACAAAGTAGGACACTACATAATGATCAAGGGATCAATCCAAAAAGAAGATATAACAATTGTAAATATTTATGTGTTCAACATAGGAGCACCTTAATACATAAGGCAAATGCTAACAGTGAAAAAAGGGGAAATCGACAGTAACACAACAAGAGTGGGGGACTTTAACACCCTACTTTCACCAACGGACTGATCATCCAAAATGAACATAAATAAGGAAACACAAGCTTTAAATGATACATTAAAAACGATGGACTTAATTCATATTTATAGGACATTCCATCTAAAAACAGCAGATTACTCTTTCTTCTCAAGTGCTCATGGAACATTCTCCAGGATAGATCATATCTTGGGTCACAAATCAAACCTTGGTAAATTTAAGAAAATTGAAATCGTATCAAGTAACTTTTCCGACTACAATGGAGAAAAGAAAGCCTTTTCAATAACTGGTGCTAGGAAAACTGGACTGCTACATGTAAAAGAATGAAATCCAAATACTCCCTAATACCATACACAAAAGTAAACTCAAAATGGATTAAAGACCTAAATGTAAGGCCTGACACTATAAAAATCTTAGAGGAAAACATAGGCCAAACACTCCATGACATAAATCAAAACAATATCCTTTTTGACCCACCTTCTAGAGAAATGGAAATAAAAACAAAAATAAACAAATGGGACCTAATGAAACTTAAAAAGCTTTTGCACAGCAAAGGAAACCATAAACAAGACTAAAAGACAGGCCTCAGAATGGGAGAAAATATTTGCAAACGAAGCAACTGACAAAGGATTAATCTCCAAAATAAAGAAGCAGCTCATCCAGCTCAGTGTCAAAAAAAACAAGCAACCCAATCCAAAAATGGGCAGAAGACCTAAATACACATTTCTCCAAAGAAGATATACAGACTGCCATCAAACACATGAAAGGATGCTCAACATCACTAATCATTAAAGAAATGCAAATCAAAACTACAATGAGGTACCACCTCACACTGGTCAGAATGGCCATCATCAAAATATCTACAAACAATAAATGCTAGATAAGGTGTGGAGAAAAGGGAACCCTCTTGAACAGTTAGTGGGATGTAAATTGATACAGCCACTATGGAGAACAATATGGAGGTTCCTTAAAAAACCTACAAATAGAACTACCATACAACACAGCAATCCCAGAACTGGGCATATACCCTGAGAAAATCATAATTCAAAAAGAGTTATGTACCACAATGTTCATTGCAGCACTATTCACAATAGCCAGGACATGGAAGCAACCTAAGTGTCCATCAACAGATGAATCGATAAAGAAGACGTGGCACATATATACAGTGGAATATTACTCAGTCATAAAAAGAAACGAAATTGCATTATCTGTAGTGAGGTGGATGGACCTAGAGACTGTCATATAGGGTGAAGTAAGTCAGAAAGGGATAAACAAATACCATATACTAACACACATATATATGGAATCTAAAAAAAAAAAAAAAAAAGGTTCTGAAGAACCTAGGGGCAGGACAGGAATAAAGATGCAGACATAGAGAATGGACTTGAGCACACAGTGAGGGAGAAGGGTAAGCTGGGACAAAGTGAGAGAGTGGCATGGACTTATATATTCCACCAAATGTAAAATAGATAGTTAGTGGGAGGCAGCCACATAGCACATGGAGATCAGCTCGGTGCTTTTTGACCACCTAGAGGGGTGGGATAGGGAGGTGGGAGGGAGACGCAAAAGGGAGGGGTTACGGGGATATATGTATACATATAGCTGATTCACTTTGTTATAGAGCAGAAACTAACACACCATTGCAAAGCAATTATACTCCAATAAAGATGTTAAAAATCAATCAATCAATAAATAAATACTCAGCCTTCGCATCAGGAAACTTCATTTCTGTAAAAAGATTTAAATTTCAGATTCAACTTGAAAAAAAAATCCTGAACAAAAATACTAGCAAACAGAATCCAACAGCACGTTAAAAGGATCATACACCATGATCAAGTGGGATTTATCCCAAGGATGCAAGGATTCTTCAATATATGCAAATCAATCAATGTGATACACCAGAATAACAAATTAAGGAGTAAAAAGCATATGATCATCTCAATAGATGCAGAAAAGGCTTTGGATAAAATTCAACACTGATTTATGATAAAAACTCTCCAGAAAATGGACAATGAGGGAACCTACCTCAACATAATAAAAGCCATATATGACAAACCCACAGCAAACATCATACTCAATGGTGAAAAACTGAAAGCATTTCCACTAAGTTCAGGAACAAGATAAGGATGTCCACTCTTGCCACTCTTATTCAACATAGTTTTGGAAGTCCTAGCCATGGCCATCACAGAAGACAAAGAAATACAAAGGAAAAGAAGAAGTAAAACTGTCACTGTTTGCAGATGACATGATACTATACATAGAAAATCCTAGAGATGCCACCAGAAAACTACTAGAACTAATCACAAATTTGGTAAGGTTGCAGGATACAAAATTAATGCACAGAAACCTCTTGCATTCCTATACACTAACAATGAAAGATCAGAAAGGGAAATTAAGAAAATAATCCCATCGCAACAAAAAGAATAAAATACCGCGGAATGAAACGTAAAATACATAGTTAGTGGGAAGCAGCCACATAGCACAGGGATATCAGCTCAGTGCTTTGTTTCCAAATAGGGAGGGTGAGAGGGAGACACAAGAGGGAGGAGATATGGGGATATATGTATATGTATAGTTAATTCACTTTGTTATAAAGCAGAAATTAACACACCATTGTAAAGCAATTATACTCCAATAAAGACGTTAAAAAAGAAAAAAAATACCTAGGAATATATCTACCTAAGGAGGCAAAAACGTGTACTCAGAAAACTATAAAATGCTGATGAAAGAAATCAAAGATTACATAAACATATGGAGAAATATACCAAGTTCTTGAATTGGAAGAATAAATATTGTGAAAATGACTATACTACCCAAAGCAATCTACAGATTTAATGAAATCCCTACCAAACTACCAATGGCATTCTTCACAGAACTGTAACAAAAATTTTTACAATTTGTATGGAAACACAAAAGACCCCAAAAAGCCAAAGCAATCTTGAGAAGAAAAACGGAGCTGGAGGAATCAGGGTCCCCAACTTCAAACTATACTACAAAGCTACAGTAATCAAGACAGTATGGTACTGGCACAAAAATAGAAATATAGATCAATGGTATCAAGGGATAGAAAGCCCAGTGATAAACCCACACACATATGGTCATCTAATTTATGACAAAGGAGGCAAGAACATACAGTGGAGAAAATACAGCCTCTTCAATAAGTGGTGCTGGGAAAACTGAACAGCTATATGTAAAAGAATGAAATTAGAACACTCCCTAACACCATACACAAAAATAAACTCCAAATGGATTAAAGACCTAAATGTAATACCGGACACAATAAAACTCTTAGAGGAAAACACAGGAAAAACATCTTTGACATAAACCACAACAAGCTCTTTTTGATCCACCTCCTAGAGTAATGAAAATAAAAACAAAAATAAACAAATGGGACCTAATGAAACTTCAAAGCTTTTGCACAGCAAAGGAAACCATAAACAAAACAAAAAGCCATCCCTCAGAATGGGAGAATGTATTTGCAAATGAATCAATGGACAAAGGATTAATCTCCAAAATAGACAAATATGTCATGGAGCTCAATATCAAAAAAACAAACAACCCAATCCAAAAATGGGCAGAAGACCTAAACAGACATTTCTCCCAAGAAGACATACAGATGGCCAAGAAGCACATGAAAAGCTGCTCAACATCACTAATTATTAGAGAAATGCAAATCAAAACTACAATGAGGTATCACCTCACACTGGTCAGAATGGCCATCATCAAAAAAATCTACAAACAATAAATGCTGGAGAGGGTGTGGAGAAAAGGGAACCCTTCTGCCATGTTTGTGGGAATGTAAATTAATATAGCCACTATGGAGAACAGTATGGAGGTTACTTAAGAAACTAAAAATAGAACTACCATATGACCCAGCAATCCCATTACTGGGCATATACCCTGAGAAAACCATAATTCAAAAGGACACATGTACCCCAGTGTTCACTGCAGCACTATTTACAATAGCCAGGACATGGAAACAACCCAAATGTCCAACAATAGATTAATTGATGAAGAAGATGTGGTTCATATATACAAAGGAATATTACTCAGCCATAAAAAGGAATGAAACTGGATCATTTGTAGAGATGTAGGTGGACCTAGAGTCTGTCATACAGAGTGAAGTAAGCCAGAAAGAGAAAAACAAATATTGTATATTAACGCATATATGTCAAATCTAGGAAAATGGTACAGATGAACCTATTTTTAGGGCAGGAATAGAGACATAGATGTAGAGAAAGGACATGTGAACATGGGGAGAGGAAGAAGAGGGTGGGACGAATTGGAAGATTAGGTGTGACGTAAATCTATTTCACCATGTGTAAAATAGACAGCTAGTGGGAACCTGCTGTACAGCTCAGGGTGCTCAGTTTGGTGCTCTGTGATGACCTAGATGGTTGGGATGGGGGGTTGAGAGGGAGGTCCAAGAGGGAGGGGATATAGGTACACATATAGCTGATTCACTTCATTGTACAGCAGAAAGTAACACAAGATTGTAAAGCAATCTTACTCAAAAAAAAAAGACCATCAAAAAAAAAATGCTCAGAGAACTAAAGGAAGACATGAGAAAGTCAATAAAACACTATATGAACAAAATGGAAATAGCAATGAAGAGATATGACCTAAAAAAAATGATTCTAGAATTGAGAAGTACAATAATTGAAATAAAAATTTCACTAGGGATTGAAAGGCAGATTTGAGCAGGCAGAAGAAAGAATCAACAAATGAAGACTGGACAATTGAAATGATCAAGTCTGAAGAAATAAAAGAAAAAAGATTGAAGAAAAGTGAAGAGTCTAAGAGATGGGACACCACCAATCAACATGTGCATTGTGGAAGAACCAGAAGGAGAAAAGAGAAAGGGGTAGAGAGATTAGTTGAAGAAATAAAGCCTCAAAACTTACCAAATTTGGTGAAAGACATGAATATAAACATGCAAAAATCTCAACAAATTTCAAATAGAATGAACTCAAACACTCCCACACCAAGACACATAATTAAACTTCCAAAAGACAAAGACAGAAAGTGAATTGTGAAAACAGCAAGAAAGAAGTAACACATCACACATGAGCAATCATTAACAAGATAATTAGCTGACTTCTCATCAGCAAGTTTGGAAGCTAGAAGGCTTTAAGTTGATATATTTAAAATGCTAAAAGAAAAAAACTGTCAACCAAGAATTCTCTATCCACCAAAACTGTTATTCAAAAGTGAGGTAGAAATTAAGATATTCCCAGATAAACAAAAGCTGAGGGAATTTGTTACAACTAGACCTGCTCTGCAAGAAATCCTAAACAAAGTTCTTCAGGCTGAAATGGAAGGACACTAGAAACCATATGAACAATTAAAGATCTCAAGAAAGGTAAATATGTGGACAGTTATAAAACGTGTATCATTGTGATAATTTTTTTTTTATTGCGGTACACGGGCCACGCACTGCTGTGGCCTCTCCCATTGCGGAGCACAGGCTCCGGACGTGCAGGCTCAGCAGCCATGGCTCACGGGCCTAGCTGCTCCGCGGCATGTGGGATCCTCCCAGACCTGGGCACGAACCCGTGTCCCCTGCATCGGCAGGCGGACTCTCAGCCACTGCACCACCAGGGAAGCCCTGTAATAATGGTTTGTAATGCCACTTTTTGTTTTCTATGTGATTTAAGAGACTAATATGCTAAAAAATTAGTTTAAAAGCTAGAATTATTATAACTTTGGTTTGTAACTCCACATATTATTTTCTACATAACTTAAGAGACTAATGCATTAAAAATTATTAGTTTATATTTTTGGACACACAAAGTACAAAGATATAATTTTGTGACCTCAGTAACAGAAAGTGGTGAAGAAAGAGCTGCAAATGGTAGAGCTTTTGTATATTATTGAAGTTAAGCTGGTATAAATTCAAACTAGAATGTTGTAACTTTAGGATGTAATCCCCAAGGTAATCCCAAAGAAAATAGTTATAGAGTATAAACAAAAGGAAATGAAAAGAGAATTAAAACATTTCAGTCCCCCAAATAAACTAAATACAAAAAAGAAAGGAAAGTGTGTCTCAAAAATATATACTGTACACTCATGTTCACGGCAGCATTATTAACAATAGCTAAGATGTGGAAGTAACTCAAGTGTCCATTGACACCTGAATGGATAAGCAAAGTGTGGTATATAAATATACAATGAAATATTATTCATCCTGAAAAAAGAAGGAAATTCTGACATTGCTACATGGATGAATCTTGAGAACATTATGGTAAGTGAAATAAGCCAACCACGAAAAGACAAATACTGTATGATTCCACTTATATGAGGTACCTAGAGTAGTCAAAATCATAGAGACAGAAAGTAAATAGAATGGTAGTTACCAGGGCTGGGAAAGAGAGAATGGAGTGTTATTTTTTTAATGGGTATAGAGTTTCAGTTTTACAAGATGAAAAGAATATTGATGATAGATGGTGGTGATTGTTATACAACAATACAAATATACTTAATGTCATTGAAACTTACACTTAAAAATGGTTAAGCTAGTAAATTTTACGTGTATTTTACTATAATAAAAAAATTAAAGAAAATTTTTTTCCTCAAGGATTTTGAACACCATGAATTTTTCTAAAAGCTTTTCTATGATTAATTAGCCTCTGAATTTAAGCAGGAATAAAACTCAAACCACAATAAAGCCTGTATCATTTAGTTTTACTAAAAATAGAACTACCATATGATCCAGCAATCCCACTACTGGGCATATACCCTGAGAAAACCATAATTCAAAAAGAGTCATGTACCACAATGTTCACTGCAGCTCTATTTACAATAGCCAGTACATGGAAGGAACCTAAGTGTCATCAACAGATGAATGGATAAAGAAGATGTGGCACATATATACAATGGAATATTGCTCAGCCATAAGAAGAAACAAAATTGAGTTATTTGCAGTGAGGTGGATGGACACAGAGTCTATCATACAGAGTGAAGTAAGTCAGAAAGAGAAAAACAAATACCGTATGCTAACACATATATATGGAATCTAAAAAAAGAAACAAAAAAATGGCTATGAAGAACCTAGGGCCAGGACAGAAATAAAGACACAGATGTAGAGAATGGACTTGAGGACACAGAGTGGGGAAGGGTAAGCTGGGACGAAGTGAGATAGTGGCATGGACTTATATACACTACCAAATGTAAAACAGATAGCTAGTGGGAAGCAGCCACATAGCACAGGGAGATCAGCTCAGTGCTTTGTGACCACCGAAAGGGGTGGGATAGGGAGGGTGGGAGGGAGACGCAAGAGGGAAGGGATATGGGGATATATGTATATGTATAGCTGATTCACTTTGTTATACAGCAGAAACTAACACACCATTGTAGAGTAATTCTACTCCAATAAAGATGTTAAAAAACAAACAAAAAATAAAGCCTATATCGTTTTCATATGAGGGTGTAGTAAAAGGAAATCTAAAGAGTCATTTAAAATAATATTACATTAGATTATACTTGCAGTTAAAATTCACATACTTATAGAATGTAAAATATAAATTAGCAATCTCATTATTTTTACTTCCTTTAGAGAAAACACAGGGAACTAAGAAAAAGTGTAAGCACATGTAAGTGATTTTGTGTGTGTGTTGGTTGGGCTTTGGAAGTGCAATTTGTTTCAAATCTGAGCCCAATCAAGAAAAAACAAAAATGAGAACACCCCATGAACCATAGTAAAATGTGAAACAAAACAAACAAATGACAACAAGAACAAAATTAAAACTAAAAGTGAGAACACATACAGAAAATTGTTTTTATAGTTCTTCAGCATATGTTTTGCCTTTAAATATTCACATCACCCAACTAAGTAATTTCTAACATAGACTCAAAATCATTTGTGAAGCAAAACCTTCATGGGGACAGTGATTAAAATATAGACAGAAGACAATGTTTTGGGGTCTTCTGTGCTATTCTTATGGTTTTTCCATTCCATTTCTATGCAAATGATTTTACAGAAAATGATTACCACTCAGAGCAAACAGTTTTCTTTGGAGTGGGAAAATCAATGAGTACACAGAAATCTACCATATTCTGTCTGAGAAATTTTATCCCTGTGGGTTATGAAATTCTTGGTTTTGGCTTCTTGAATTTCTAACTAGAATTGTCTTCCTGTAAACTGTGTAAGTTTATCAGAACAGCATAAAGTTACTCATTGCATCCTCTCTGGAGAAAGAAAGGAATGATCTTTCCCAATGAAGACAAGAGTGATAATGAAAATCGAATGTGAAGTAATCAAACTCACGGCAGTGCATTTTTCTAGGGAAACATTTCATTATTTAAGTTAAAACATTAGCTAATGAACTGTCAGGGTCATAATGTAACACAGAATTTAGTCTTGGATACACTTTGGGTAACAAAATATCTGAGTTTTTCACTCTTTCACCTCTGAATCATTTTGTTCATTCATTCAAAAGCCATTTACTGAGTGCCTCTGTTATTGCCAAGTGCTACACTTCTGCCTTCAAGAAGCTCAGGATTTGGGAGAGACGTGGAAAGAAAACCAATTGTAGTGGCACAAAGTAGTAAGTGCTTTGAGGGGTCTACTCCCAGAGTTTGTTGGGAGCACATAGGAGAGGAATTTAACGTGGCTTGGAGTAAGGGCAAAAAGGCACAAGAAAACTATTCTCAGTAGAGATTACTTGAAGGATAAGTGGTTTTATCAGAGAAGAGAAAGGAAGGCTTTCAGGCTGCAGGAAGAAGCATGGACAGATCTGAGAGATATTCGAAGGTAAAACAGCACCTGCTAATCAGATGTGGGAGATGAGGGGGAAGAAGGCCAGATAAAGACAAACAAAGCAATCTCATTTTCCACATATGTGTAACTTCATTAGCACTCACTACCTACAGGCCAAACATTAGGTAGGCCCTAAGGAAAATACAAATATGAAAAATATATGGTCGTTGTCCTTAAAAACTTCAAGTTGAGTTAGTGTAGGGTCTATGGGAAGGGAGTACAGGAAGACTTTCTAAAAGCAAGTGCAATTGCCATATTGTGATTTATAATAAGAAATATATATTTGGTCTTCATTCTGTTTCTGGGACAGAGCTCCTAAAACACTTGTAATTTCCTGTGATGAGAGAGATAACTGGGTAATTTTTGTTATGTTAATGAGATAAACTTTGGACCTCATCTAAGGATGGGGATGGTTGCTACTGGAGCCAACCACGTGATTAGAGGGTTGGAAGTTTCTGTCCCACACCCTGACCTTGAGGGAGGGGAGAGGGGCTGGAGTTTGAATCACTCACCAATGACCAAGGACTTACTCAATCATGCCTATGTAATGAAGCCTCCATAAAAACCCAAAAGGACAGGCTTCGGAGAGCTTCCAGGTTGGTGAACATGTTGAGATTCAAGGAGAGTGGCATGCTTGGAGAGACCGTGGAAGCTCCACGCCCTTTCCCCATGCTTTGCCCTATGCATCTCTTCCATCTGGCTGTTCCCATGTTAAATCCTTTTATTTTACTTTATTTTTTTAACATCTTTATTGGGGTATAATTGCTCTACAATGGTGTGTTAGTTTCTGCTTTATAACAAAGTGAATCAGTTACACACACACACATATTCCCATATGTCTTCCCTCTTGCGTCTCCCTCCCTCCCACTCTCCCTATCCCACCCCTCCAGGCTGTCACAAAGCACCGAGCTAATATCCCTGTGCCATGCGGCTGCTTCCCACTAGCTATCTACCTTACTACGTTTGTTAGTGTGTATATGTCCATGACTCTCTCTCGCCCTGTCAAAGCTCACCCTTCCCCCTCCCCGTATCCTCAAGTCCGTTCTCCAGTAGGTCTGTGTCTTTATTCCTGTCTTACCCCTAGGTTCTTCATGACATTTCTTTTTCTTAAATTCCATATATATGTGTTAGCATATGGTATTTGTCTTTTTCTTTCTGACTTACTTCACTCTGTATGACAGACTCTAGGTCTATCCATCTCATTACAAATAGCTCAATTTTGTTTCTTTTTAAGGCTGAGTAATATTCCATTGTATATATGTGCCACATCTTCTTTATCCATTCATCCGATGATGGGCACTTAGGTTGTTTCCATCTCCGGGCTACTGTAAATAGAGCTGCAATGAACATTTTGGTACATGACTCTTTTTGAATTTTGGTTTTCTCAGGGTATATGCCCAGTAGTGGGATTGCTGGGTCATATGGTAATTCTATTTGTAGTTTTTTAAGGAACCTCCATACTGTTCTCCATAGTGGCTGAACCAATTCACATTCCCACCAGCAGTGCAAGAGTGTTCCCTTTCCTCCACACCCTCTCCAGCATTTATTGTTTCTAGATTTTTTGATGATGGCCATTCTGCCTGGTGTGAGATGATATCTCATTGTAGTTTTGATTTGCATTTCTCTAATGATTAATGATGTTGAGCATTCTTTCATGTGTTTGTTGGCATTCTGTATATCTTCTTTGGAGAAATGTCTATTTAGGTCTTCTGCCCATTTTTGGATGGGGTTGTTTGTTTTTTTGTTATTGAGCTGCTTGTAAATTTTGGAGATTAATCCTTTGTCAGTTGCTTCATTTGCAAATATTTTCTCCCATTCTGAGGGTTGTCTTTTGGTTTTGTTTATGGTTTCCTTTGCTGTGCAAAGGCTTTGAGGTTTCATTAGGTCCCATTTATTTATTTTTGTTTTTATTTCCATTACTCTAGGAGGTGGGTCAGAAAGGATCTTGCTGTGATTTATGTCATAGAGTGTTCTGCTTATGTTTTCCTCTAAGAGTTTGATAGTTTCCGGCCTTACATTTAGGGTCTTTAATCCATTTTGAGCTTATTTTTTGTGTATGGTGTTAGGGAGTGATCTAATCTCATACTTTTACATGTACCTGTCCAGTTTTCCCAGCACCATTTATTGAAGAGGCTGTCCTTTCTCCACTGTACATTCCTGCCACCTTTATCAAAGATAAGGTGTCCATATGTGCGTGGTTTATCTCTGGGCTTTCTATCCTGTTCCATTGATCTATCGTTCTGTTTTTGTGCCAGTACATACTGTCTTGATCATGTTAAATCCTTTTATAATAAACCAGGAATCTGGTAAGTAAAGTGTTTCTCTGAGTTTTGTGAGTTGCTCTAGCAAATTAATCAAATCCAAGAAGGGAGTAGTATGGACTCAGACCTATAGCTGGTCAGTAAGAAGTCCAAGATTGGCGTCTGAAGAGGGAGTAGCAGTCTTGCAGGACTGAGCCCTTAACCTGCAGGATCTGACACTTTTCCAGGTAGACTGTGTCAGAATTGAGTTGAATTGTAGGATACTCATGTGGTGCCAGAGACTTGCTTGATGCTGTGGGGACCCTCCTCCCGCAACGTTGAAATTGGGTCCAGAATCCTTTAGCAATAACACGTTGGTGTGTCAGAATTCTTGGAGTAAAGAGTATACAAGGGAAGATGGGACCAATTTTATTCGGGTATGAAGTAAGGACTAATAAAGTTGTTCATTCAGGGTTCATCCCCCTCCATTCCCACAGTTAATCTTAAGAGATCACAGCATTTTTCCCTGCTAAGCCCAAATTCAGTTCTCAAACAATACTCCAAGCACCCACAATCAGAATTGTACCCACCAGCTGAAAAATCTTTAAAGAAAAGGAAGAGAAAGTAACGTGGGAATTAAAGGTCACAAAGCAAATGGGGACAATCCCTGAGATAATGACTGAAACTGGTTCTCTCTCCTAACTGGAAGGGCTGACTACATTGGCCAAGCCAGCCCCCTGTACAATGCGTCCTCTAGAAGAGAACAGGAAAGGGCTCCATGGCCCACAAATATCTTTGATTCTACAGCAAAGACCAGAAATAGAGGGAGAAAAGAGAAGAAAGATATTTTGCAAACCAGAAAAAGGGGCCACAGGAAAAGGTTTATGCTGCCTAAATGGGGATGAAGTAGAAAGTAAATTACAGAGTTCTTTTTATGAATGGCAGCAGGAACCAGTGAGACCTTATGGAGAGGAAACCAGGCTTCCTTGTTCCTCAATATAAAACAATCTCAGTATAGCACTGGAAAAAAAAATGGAATGCTCATCAATTATATCACAAATAGATTGACTTATTAAAAATGCAGCAATGTTTGCCAAAAGCAGATGGGAAACAGAAATTCAAAACAAGATGAGGTCATTTGCAAAACCCCAGTCCTGCCGCTAACTCCCAGCTGCTGACAGCATGGTGCTGAGGGAGGTGGGTAGGAAACAGGAGGCCAAATGGAGGAGTCGGTGGGGGGGGAATCCAAGAAATAGTTTATAGATCCTTTCCTCTCCATAATTTTCCAATATGGAGAAAGACATCTCCCTTTCCTCTTTTATTTAATAGGCATTGGTAGCAATTTAAAGTCAGTGAATTGTAAGTTACATCCTTGTGGGAATCAGGATTTCCTCCATATACTGACTCTACATGCATGCTCATTAATCTTAGACACCGCGATTTAAAAACCAGCCAAACTCTGGTAACTTCTGAGCCTCAGTGTGGATGATCATGCTCTTTCTATATATAATATTGGAATCGTAATTCTAAAGCTTGAAATAATCCCAAAATATCTAGTCCATCTTGCTCAAGTTCCCTATTGGGGAAAGTCAAATCCAGAAAAGTCAGCTGATTTGCCTTAGTTTACAGAGCATGTTAGTAGCAACACCAGGGCTAGAATCCAGGACTTCTGGCATCTGTTACTCTATAAAATTGATGAAAATGAACCCTTTGGCTTTGGATAATTATTTCAAGAACAAGGCTTAGAATACTAGTTATTAAGTAGTGATGTAACTAAAATAGCAGGAATGATAAGCATACACAAACATTAATCATGATTCAAATGACTTTAGGGCACCAAACAAAGCTTTAAAAAAATCCTCCAAGAACTCTTGCCATAATGAAGATTTACTTTACTTAAAACAAACAACAGAGAAATGGGTAGCAAAAGCTTTCCCACCTACTTCTAAGGGAATTAGAAAAAACTAGCATGATTGGCAGAGTTTGCAAAAGAGAGATTATATTACTTTACTTATCATCATGATGGAAATTTTTCTGACAATCCCTGTCAATTTGCACATTAAGTCACTATTCAATTATCTAAATTCGAAACAGAAAGTACTGTTTTCTTCTACAGAGGGATTAAAAATTGAGACATTACAAATTTGAGAAATTGACTGTAATCAGTCACTCTTATAGCTTTTCTTCTTTATGAATTCTTCAAATTAGGACATACAAAACATGGTTTCCAGAAAGACATGTGGGTAGGTCTAAAAGCAAATAGAATTATATTTTTTTCTCAAGAGAAAGAAGTACTATTAAGTACTATATTTTTTTTTTTTTTTTTTTTTTTTCTTAGCGGCCATGGCTCATGGGCCCAGCCGCTCCGCGGCATGTGGGATCTTCCCGGACCGGGGCACGAACCCATGTCCCCTGCATCGGCAGGCAGACTCTCAACCACTGCGCCACCAGGGAAGCCCTAAGTACTATATTTTTAAAGTTAGAGAAAATAGCTAAATGATTTTAGATACTAGAATCCTCCCTGATTTTAGAGACAAGTGGGCTTCTGAAGATAGATAAAATTGATAGATATATGTAGAATGCCTAGAGGCAATGCATTAGAAATGTAATAAGGGGCTCTAGGGAGCCTAGCTTTAGGAATTTTTAAAGAAGTTCATTTCTTCCAGGACACTGTGACTTCTGTGTTGCCAATCTCAGCATTACTCAATGTCTCAGCTTCTCCTGTTGGAAAATGGAAACTTCCCATGCACATCTCAGATTTTTGGGAGAGTGAATGACTGAACATTTTAAAAAGGAATTCCTGTGAAAAGTTTATGAGCTGTTTCACTTCACTCTTTAACTCTCAGTGGCCCATACTTTTCAGTGTCTTGAGATCAAGGTAACCTAAATGAATAGATGGAGCAGGAGAGAGTAAAGAGAAGGAATATTGAGCATGTATGGGATATAACATAGCCCTCAGTCCTCTGCTCTATCTTCTTTGTATTTTCACCAAGAGAACTATCTCATTGGAATGCCAATATAATATTGTGGTTCAGACATAGGCTTTTGAGTCAGACAGAATATTGACACCCTAGTTCATTCAATTACCAGTCATGTAACTCTGGATAAGTTACTTCATATCTCTGAGCCTCCGATTTTTTATTTATGCAGTGTGTGAGAGAACGATGAGTAGGTTTTTTGCTATTACCCTTGAGCTGCTGAGGCCCAAGGCTGATAATAAAGGCTCCAATCCCCCTTTGTCATATGCTTGCTTTCTCAAATACCACTGCAGTAGGGGTGTGAATATGACCTAATTCTGACAAATAAGATAAGCCTTCCTGGGGGTCCTGGGCAGGATTTTGCTTCATGCATAAGAAGACAAAGCTTCGTAAAGAGAAAACCTTTGCCTTTTTGCTCCCAACTTCCTATACAAACTTTTCTGTGACCTGGGCTGTGGCGGATACACTATAACCAAACAATGATAAACCACAAATAGGAAGAACCAACACAGTGGGATCTGCAGAGAAGAAAAGATGGAAATAGAGATGCTGTCCTTTATGACATCACTGAGCTGCTGAATCAGCCCTGGACTGTTGACACCCAGACTTCTTCAAATAAAAGATACTTAAATGTCTTCAATGCTTAAGCCACTGTTAGTTGAGTCTCCTCTTATTTACATCTTTTTTTAAAAAAAATGAATCATATTAGGCTTTGTGGGTCAGTTATTTTACCAGTATGAGAGTCCAAAGAAAGCACTTAGTGCCGTCACCTAACACTATGTTATGAACAATGGGATACAGTGCTAAACAGTGTTTGCCCTCTAGATCTTCTGACCCTTCTACTCTATGCTTCTTCGTTTGCCAAAAGGCTGACCTTTACGAATTTCCTCAGTGGACCCCCTCAGCCAATGGGAGTCACCAGTAAGAGAGAAGAGGGTGGAAAGAGGGTGAGGATGGGTACTTCCTTCCTCCTCTCTTTTCCTTGTGGGTCATTGTGGGTTAGCATTTTCTTCATCCTTCTGCTGGAGGCCACAGTTTATGTCAGGTAAAGGCCACTTCCTTCCTTAACCCCTCTAGGGAGTAGCCTCACATTTAATCTCACCCCAGGGTACCAATTCCATCTTTGTTGGTTTCTTTATCAGTGCCCACCCCTTTATAAATAGTCCCCTTATTAATTCTCTTCAGTTACCCCATTTCTGTTTGTCATCTGTTTCCTGCTGCCATTTCTGGCTTTATTATGTAGAAAGAGCATGGGATTTTGCAAGTAAACTGAGGGTACAAATACAAATGTATTAACTAAAACTGACACCAAGTTACGAAAGAGTTTTAAACTTTTGTAAGTGGGACAAAAACACCTACTCCAAGGGGTTATTGTGAGATTAGCCTGAAGTGTCCTTAACAGTGCCTGGTACATAAAAGATGCTTAATAAATGCAAATTCCTTTCCCAACCCCTCCACTCCATCTCTTCCGTGAATTTTAGAATAAGATTCCAAAGGCACCAATTTTATATAGAGAACTAAGGCCTACTGCTTAAGATGGAAAATAAAGAAATGGCTCAAGTACCTTTGCCCCTCTCTTCACCACAGCCACTGCAAACATCAGTAACTGATTAATGCACTTGTCCTCACTCAGCTCTGATGTGATCTCAGAATCCTTCTCAAAAAATCCTTCTAAGAAGGCTTTTCCTCTCCCCTTCCTCAGACATCTTTGTTTTTAATCATTCCAGGAACATGAAGTTCTAAACTAGACAGTGAGTTGTTTCAAGTGTAACAGACATGAGTCCACGTTTTAGAATTATCTCTGACATCCTAGAGCAGCTAAGAATTAGGGCGTGTTTTTTGACTGGCTGAACAATGAATTGTATATTCAGCTCCTGGCATCATTCTTGGGTGAAACTTGAAATAAATAGACAAGCAAATAAGGGAAACAAAACAAGGAGCCTGAGGAGTTATACCAGGTTAGTATATTCACAGAGTTGTGCAGTATCACCACTATCTAATTTCAGAATATTTTCATCATGCCAAAAGAACTCTATACCCATAGTAGTCTCTCCCCATTGTCCATTCAGCCCACGTCCTGGAAAGAAATTACTAATCTTCTTTCTGTTTCTGTGGATTTGCTTATTCTGGACATGTCATGTAAAGGGAATCATACAATATGTGGTTTCTTTCACTTAGCATGATGTTTTAAAAGCTCATCCATGCTGTTGTATCAGTACTTCATGTGTTTTTATTGCCAAATAGTATTCCATTGTATGAATCTACCACATTTTATCCATCCATTAATTAGTTGATGGACATTTGTTTGGGCTGTTTACACTTTTTGGCTATTATGAATAATATTACTACAGATAGCCAGGTAAGTTTTTATTTTCAAATACAATATTTTATTTGTTCCAGGTTTCTGATGGGTTCAGAATATTTCCAAAAATATTTTTTAACCAACCCAGACAACAGAATTGCTGATTGGTTGTTGGAAGGGATCTTGCCTACATTCCCCAGCCACCTAGAGCTCAGAACAAAGATCTGGCCAAATCTTTGCCCAAAGGGATTACACCAGGGAACCTTGACCCCGTGTTTCTGTTTCAATATGCCAGTTAAGAAAAATAGCATTGGAAATACCACTGATGAGAGCAGTAGTAGGATATCAACCTGCCAGCAGAAAACAAGACAGCAGGTTTAGTTACAATACAGCAACTATATTAATAGAGTTAGGATTCCAAAGAACACAGGTTATTTTTGTATGGACATATGTTTTTATTCCTTTTGAGTATGTATCTAGGAGTGGTTTTATGAACCTGTCAAATGAACACTTTATCTAGTGGAACACAGGGTGCCAGATGGTGAGTCACGGTTCAACAACAGATCATAAGAGAAAATGAAAGAGAGGTGTGTTAGTTACAGTTTCTGAAAAAAGTACTCGAAAGGCCACACAGAAGGGTCAGGGCAGAGAGAGATAGGACCTGGAGCACATGCTTTTATTAGGGTCTGCGGATGTAATGTTTCGCGGTTCTTAGGTTAAGGCCAGATTTGCCAATTCAAACCAACAGAGTGGGCTTTTGGTAAGTCCCACAGGGGTCTTATCTAAGGATGCCCAAGGAGAAGGCACTGGAAGGCAGGGGAGACACAAGGACTATTGGGGAAGACATAGCAGGTACTTACAATTGCTTGTGACTCTGTGGGCTGTTATCAAGTACACATACGTGCATGAGGGGCTAGTGTCAGTTTAAGGTCCCTGCAGGCCACTTGGGCCAAACTAAGCGGATGCCAAGGGAGTAATATCATGGATTACCTTAGCTAAACTCCCAACAAGTGGAATTTCTGGTTTATATGGTAACTCTATATGTTTAACATTTTGAAAAACTGCCAAAGTGGCTGCATCACCGGAGATGTAAGAGGGTTCTAATTTTTCCACATCCTCAATAACACTTGTTATTGTCTATCTTTCTATTTTAGCCATCCTGGTGGGTGTGAAGTGGTATCTGATTTTTGGATTTGGCTTGCATCTTCTTAATGACTAAATGATGCCAAGCATCTTTTCATGTGTTTATTGGCATTGGCATATCTTCTTTGGAGAAATGTTTATTCAAATCCTTTGCCCATTGTTCAGTTGGGTTGTCTTTTTATTATTGAGTTGCAAGAGTTTTTTTAATATACTCCAGATTGAAGTCCCATATCTGATATATGAACTGCAAATGTTTTCTCCCATTCTGTGGGTTGTCTTTCCACCTTCTTGATGATGTTACATGAAGTGCTTAAGTTTTTAATTTTATGATATTAAATTCATCTATTTTTTGTCACTTATGCTTTGATGTCATATCTAAAAAAATAACATTGCCTAAGCCAAAGTCATAAAGATTTACTCCTGTGTTTTCTTCTAAGAGTTGTAGAACTTTAGTCATTTTATTTTGTCTATGATCCACTGAGTTAAGTCTTGTATGTGATATGAGATAGGGATCCATTTTAATTTTCTACATGTGGATATCCAGTCCTCTGAGCATCATTTGTTGAAAACTCTATTCTTTCCCCTTTGAATTGTCTTAGCACTTTGTTGAGAATCACTTTACCATAAATGTAAGGATTTATTTCTGGACTCTCAATTCTATTCCATATTGTTGCATGTTTATTCTTATTCCAGAAATATTTTTTGAGTCTTGAAAGATAAATAGGTATTTGCCAGTCAGACAAAGTTTTGAGTAAGGTTGGAGTGAAGGGACAGAGGGTATTCCAGACAGATAATGGCATAAGTAGACATGTGGAGGGGGAACACCATGACCACATTGGTGGAGAACAAGGAGTGGGCTTTGGCTAAAGCATTAATAGCTGTGGATCAGAGTAGGGGTGGAGAGAAAGGTAAGATCTAGGACTAAGGAGTTTGGTTTTTACCATACAGAAATGTGGAGCTTGTGAAGCCTTCTACACATGATTACATTTGACTCTGGGAAGGTCTTTCTAGCAGCAATAGGCAGAATAAACTGGAAGACGGACAGAAAGGCAGAGACATCATTTTATAAATTATCTCATTATGTCCAAGCAATCACTCAGAAGGGCCTGAAGTAAGACAGTACAATGGGGGCAGAGAAGAGGGATGGATGCATTGGACAGATGTTTATAGGGAAAAATCAGTGATATTTCTTCAGCAGGTGGATGAGTTAGGCTGAGATAAGGGAAAAATTATTCATGACTTCCAGATTTCTACAGAAGAGTACTAGAGGACACAAGAGGAGGACAGGGTTAACACAAATACAATCATTTCCATTTGGGACATGTGTCAGGCACTACACTAGTTGTTTTCCATGTAGTATTTCATTTAATTTATATGCATTGTAAAAAACTGATAAACAAAAACCTCAATTAAATAAAGCTGAGAGACTAAAAGGGGGAGCTCTTACATCCTGCCACATAGCGGAGCCCGAGAGGGAGAAGAAAAACTCCTCTTTTCTCCTGGCAACAGCTCAACCAATGAAAGGCAAGGACTGTTTGTTTACTATAGCCCTCCTCACTTCCTTTCTCTACATAAAAGCATTCTCTTTCCCTGGCTGTTCAGTGACTTGCATGTGGTTTGCCATGGTTGCAGACCCCAAATTGCAATTCTCTGCTGATCTGGAATAAAATCATCTTTGCTGGAGAAATATCTGGCAGTTTATTTGTTTCAGATCAACAGTATTATATCATTAGCCCCATGAGGTTTTATTGCTTCCATTTTATAGAAGAGAAAACTAGTCTAAGGGAAGATACAAAACTTATCCATTTCATATAGCAAGTTAGTAGTGGAGCAGGTATTTAAACTCAGATCTATAGTTTATAAATACCTTTACCATTTAAGGTAACTTTCATAACTATATTTCATCCTAGAAGGCCACTATAAACTGTATAAGCACAAAACAGGAAATGTAACCCATTCTTTACTGCCTATAACTAATTACCTTTAATTTCCTCCACTGTCATATTTTTAAAGACACACAAAATAGTTTGTAATGAGGTACAGACTGGAAGAGAATTGTATTTAAAAATCTGCCTTATTATAAAGACAAATTCAAATTCAAGTGCTATTTATTAAACATGTACTATAGTGAGACATTTTGTGGAACACATTTGTATAGATTATCTGTCTTAAACCCTACAATAACCCACTAAAGTAGGTCATTTTTTGTTTTGTAAAGAAGTGACCTACCCTTAAAGACTTTCTTGATTTTAAACCCAGTTCTTTATATTTTATTTAGTTTCTATTCTTTGGCATTCACATAAAGATATTGACTCA
Source organism: Phocoena sinus (assembly GCF_008692025.1). Lineage (NCBI taxonomy): Eukaryota > Metazoa > Chordata > Mammalia > Artiodactyla > Phocoenidae > Phocoena > Phocoena sinus. Next base: position 33,508,876 of record NC_045767.1, read on the forward strand.
ACAATCACATATTTGGGTAATTATATCTGTTCTTTCAGGTGTCAATAGAGGGTAGAAACAAGGCAATTGAGCCTTCTGATTTTATAAAAATGATCTGGAGCCTAAGTGTGTTCAGGTTCTGAAAAGGTTTAACTTTTGAGTCTTTGAGCACCTCCCAATAATATGTTGGCCTCTAACTGCCGTGGCCTCTCCCGTTGCAGAGCACAGGCTCCGGACGCGCAGGCTCAGCGGCCATGGCTCCCTGGCCCAGCCGCTCCGCGGCATGTGGGATCTTCCCGGACCGGGGCACGAACCCATGTCCCCTGCCTCGGCAGGCGGACTCTCAACCACTGCACCACCAGGGAAGCCCAATAATATGTTTTGCATTTACTAAATAGTTAGCTATCTTTGGGTTCAATTTGAATAAGCTTTCAGATCTTCCTCAGTATCGACAGTGCTGGCATAAATTTTAATAAACTTAATAAACACATTTCCATGATATTTTACTTTTAAAAATAAAATTCTTTCAAAAATAATTATCTTTATCCTAAGTAATACATTTATTTCACTTATCTTTAATGCACAGGAGAAACAAGCATAGAATGAAATATATATTTTCATACTATGTTTCATACTATGGTGTGACAATACTTTATTGTCACACCAGGTTGTGATGCCATCTATGAATTTATTTCACATAACATCTTCTCTAAATGTTATCTTTGGCCCTTTGATTATAATGTAAATTAGTGCACACGACAGAGTTTAGAAATTGCTTCAAAGTATACCTGACTTAGCCTTTAAAAGCAAGTATTATATAACAGGACTGAAAATAAAATTAGTATCACACAAAGGACCACCTTGGGCCATAAACCTGTTTTGCCACTTATATATGCAAACTACTTCTTGCCATTTCTTTTGCCAAATTAAGCTTACTATTGGACTATGTAAACATGATCTTTATTCTGTTTGTAATATCCTGTATACCTTCCCAAACTGGCCAGAAGACCAAATTCAACTCTTCCACCACATCTAAGCTTACAACAATATGTTTCAGATAAATGTCTCCAAATACTGTGGGCCTACAATTTGTTTTTTAGCCCAGCAATTTTATAGCAATACTATAAAGCAATGACTTCAATTTCATATAATCATGCTTGGCACAGACAGTGGCTCTTATCCAGACCTATTTAATTTCACCTTTTAGGAATTATGTAAATATCATATGTCTCTTCAAAATTTACCACTACAGTGTTACATTACTGACCTCATCTCTCATAGACCACACAACATATCGACCTTAGCATTTGTCTTTTTTGCACTTAGCTCATGTGGTGAGCACCTGAAAACCATTCTTAAAACTGACCACCCACTCTCTTGCCTGCTCGGCCTCTGCCTCTTAAATCACGCTTCTTAATTTCTGTGCAGACTTGGCGGATAAGCAGGATGTGATGTACTATGCAGGACCACGATCACAGAGGTACAATACAGGTCAGTATAAGATTTTAACAACGTGGTTATTCATGATAATTATTGTGTCTGACCAGTATTAAGTGAACATAAGCAAAAGACTTGTGTGGAGCACTTAACATTTTGCTTTTGTATTTATATCCACGTCATGGCATAATGAATAAGCATATGGTCTCTGGACTCAGGTAGACCTTGGCTGGAGTTCCCTTCTTCTGAGGCTCAGTGTTCTCATCAGGAAAGTGACAATAATTGTGCCTACAACACAGACTTGTTATGGAAATTACATGAAAAAATTCTCATAAACACAGTACATGCCTGCCTTACAGCAATTGCCCATAAAGTACAGCTGTTATCATTATTACTATTTTTGCTGTTATTAGTTGGAGTTTTGGGGGCATCTTTATGATTAAAATGGCCTGTATCAATAAGATTGGGCCTAAAACAGAAGCAAAGCACATTAACCAAATTTCAACTAACTTTGGACAACTTTAACTTTTCCCTTAGAAAATCCATCATTTCTTGATTTTTATGTTTTTAAATGTTTTCCCAAACCATTTTTGGGAAAAGAAGCATAAAAATAAAATACCAGTTTATATATATCCCCATGTCCCTCTGCCTTCTTCCAGTGCACATTTTCCCTTTCTCTACACTCTGGCATATAACCCTACCATTCTGGCCAAGTGCTATAGCTGATATGAAAATAGTAACTAGTTGAGCAGATGTGTATCAACTTTACTCTGAAAAAAAAAAAAGCATAATCCCAACTCTGCCACTTATAAACTGTAAAATCATAAACAAATTATTTAACCTGTGCCTGAATGTCCTTTAAAATGTGGTTAATAAAAACTAAATACTTCAGAGGGAGGGCTGTGTGAGTTAATATATTAAAGTGTCTAGAACAGTGACTGGCACATGTGCTGCACAGGTCTTAGCTTTCCATTAAGGCTGAATTCGTATACAGCACTTCATGTACACATACACACAAATGAGGAACTGACATTTCCTTTTCCGCATCACTACTAACAACCTTTCTTTCTACACTGTGTCCTTAGGTAATCTGCACTGCATAGAAATCTACAAAAGATGACACTCGTTGGATTCCCTTCCCAGTAACTCAGTCACTCCTCAGTATTGTTAGGAATTTGGAGATCCCAATTTCCTATTTTAGGCCACAAAAGAATGGTTAGTGCTCTACTGTTGTTTTATCTTTTAAGGTTAAATGAAGGACTACGGTAGAGTAAAGCTTTGCCATCCAATATTTTACCTCCTGAAAACACTCAAGACCTGAAGTTAATGCTAATAACTATAGCACTCATGTAGCTGACACTCTTTGATAGAATCATGATAAAAATGTCCTCTTGCCATGAATGATGTCTTTTGCATAGCTTAGTTGATGATTATAGTCCATCATTCGGCAAGCACAAAACACCCACACCCTAGCGAACCTCAATTTGGGATGGAAAGATACTAAGGGAGTTAGTTACAGGATTTTCTGACCTTTCTACAGTAATTAGCAGTGTCTTTCACTGGTCCTAGTGTTTCAGACATTTTGATATCAGCAAATTTTAGTGACAGTATCTGGGGAAGTTAGCGCCATACCACAGCTATTGCTAGGAAGAAAAAAAAATTGCGTTTTTCTTGGAAAGGAAAAATTAGGTATCCTAGTAAGATTATAAATATATTAGATAAGTTACAGTTATTACTATGCAGGGCTATTTTTCTTTTTTTTTTTTTAATAAATTTATTTATTATTTATTTTTGGCTGTGTTGGGTCTTCGCTGCTGCACATGGGCCTTCTCCAGTTGGGGCGAGTGGGGGCTACTCTACATTGTGGTATGCGGGCTCCTCATTGCTGTGGCTTCTCTCGTTGCAGAGCACGGGCTCTAGGCGCTGGGGTTTCAGCAGTTGTGGCACGCGGGCTTCAGTAGTTGTGGCTCATTGGCCCTAGAGCACAGGCTCAGCAGTTGTGGTGCACGGGCTTAGCTGCTCCGCGGCATGTGGGATCCTCCCAGACCAGGGCTCGAACCCATGTCCCCTGCACTGGCAGGCGGACTCCCAACCACTGTGCCACCAGGGAAGTCCCCAGGGCTATTTTTCTTGACTTGAGGTTCTCAATTATTTTGTAAGAAAAAGAAAAGAAAAAAGCATTTTCCATAAAATGGGAGATTCTGTAGCATAAATCTAGGAAAAATCAAGTGTGGCATCTGATATCCATGGTTATAACTTTATTTGTAATTACTATCCATGGCATTCATGATGCTTTTTATCATGATAAGGGACATTTCTAGTGTTTCCCGGGACATTACTAGAAGCATTTATAACATACAAATGTTTGAAATTGAATAATAATAATAGAGTCTGTAAGAAGTTGAAGCTAGCCTAGTGTCTAGTCTCAAGGGCTAAGAGGTTAAAACCTTTATTAATTATTATAAGACCCTCTGCTTCTGTGCATTTGGCTAATAAAATATATTTATCTATATAGGTGAGTGCATGTTATTTCCTAGGTAGGAAGAATAAAGCATATAAAAGCTTTGACATATACAATTATTTTCATATGAATATATTTTCAATGACACTCTGTATTATCCTATATCTTATTTCTCAAGAGTGAATAAGAAAAGTCCTTTAGCAAAGAGGATCTAAATTAGGGTAAAGAATTTAGCAGAAATTTTTCAATAGGCTTGTGAGCTTTGAAATGATTTGAATTCAAACTCTACTGGTTGTTCTCTTGCTTTTGAAGTTGGGCTCGTTTCTTCAATAATGACATATATTTGTATAATGACTCACTATATTGTAATTGAAAATGAGTGTACTTGTGATTCTCAATTTTCAACTAACTGGCTTGGAGCTGGTGATCAAAGTTTAGTTATTGTAGGCCAAATCTTTCATTATATCCTAGAGGCATCAGATTATAAATTTCATTTATGTTCATGGAAATCCACTTCAAACAATAAAAGTACAAAAGTCAAATGCATACTCATATGTGCACACATACATGCACATATGTGCAAATATTTATTAAGTATATAAAGCCAAACCCAACAAAAAGTCATCACAGAACAAGAAAAGGGATCTAATGCTAGAAATAGAGATAATTATACCTTAAAAAAATGAAAATATGGGTAAAATATGTTTATTATATAATAAATCACCAAAATTGACATAAGAAGAGTCAAATTACTATGACAGCAATTTTATAAGTTGTTCTGGAATGACCTCCAGAAAGTTGCTGGGCCTAGCTGTTTTTGTGAGTTTCTTTGAACCTTCAAGGGATATGTAATTGCCAAGGTATCCAAATTATTGCAGAGTACCATAAAATAAAGAAATTTTCCTAATTCATCTTAAGAGGTTAGCACATTCCTGATCTGAAAACCTGACAAATATAAGATAAAAATGGAAAGCTATAAACCAATCTCACTATTAATAAAGTTGCTAAAACTATAAATATTAGAAAAATGAATGCAGTAAATAGCAAAAAAATACCATATCCTGATTAAGTAATTGCCAACAATGACTCTTGCCTCCATACACTTAACATGCTAAACATAATCCCATTATTAATGCCTCTCATTACAGTAGTGGATCTTAAATAAGGGAGTAAATACGGGGAGAACATGAGTAGTTTGGAAAAAGAAATGTATTTACTGCGTCATTCTCCAAGAGAAGCAACTGGCCCATGGGCCCAGGAAATAAAGATTTTTAAATGATCCTATTTTTCTCTGTGTTCTTTTACAAATTTCTTAGCTGCTTAAAAATATACATATTTAATTTATAATCCTAAAAAATTCATCAGAATTACTCAGAAGGAAAACAAAAAGCAAACAAACAAAAAATGATAGCAACAACATCAAACAAAACCCAAAATATCATAAACATTCCCATGTGGGCATGAGACTGGTAGAGTCTTTAAAATGTGAAGCCAACCGAATCTGGACTGAAACCTCCTATTCCCAGCAATATTTCTGTCCAGATTTGGGCATTCTTTATTGTTCCAAGAATTTTCAAACTGTATTCAAATTAGGACCATTTGGAAAATTTAAACTGCTAACCAGTGTTCTCTGAAATTTTCTGAAAGGTGAACTCTGACGTCTTACTCTAAGACCAGCTCAGACTGAATCAATCAAGTCACCACCAACTTCAGCCAGCCTGTCAGTGTTCCCTTTGACTTGGAGCAGTGCTGGCCGAGGTTAAGATCATTTAGACATCATAAATACAGATTCTGATTATCACGCGAAGGGTCTTCTTTACTACGAAAAGACATAACATACGAGCAAGGGGTTCACAGTTCAAGTCAATGCAAACTGGAATTTGTCTAAAATTGTGAGAGTGCCTTTAAACCAAACTGCCAGAAGTCGAGAACTACTTACACTAAATCAATTTTATGGAGTATAGAGACACAGTTTTACTGAGTATAGAGACATAAAACTTACACAATTATAATGTATACATAATATATACACACACGTTAATACGTGTGTATGATACATAATTTACATAATTATATAAATATACGTGTGTGTATATATATACACACACACATACACAGACATATTAACATTTGATATAAATGTGAGTGTGTGTATTACAGACTGAATTATGTTCCCCTACCACCAAATTCCTATGTTAAAGTCCTAACACCCAGTACCTCAGAATGTGACTGTATTTGGAGATAAGGCCTTTAAAGAGGTAATTATGTTAAAATGAAGTCATTATGGTGAGCCCTAATCCAGTATGACTGGTGTCCTTATAAAAAGAGGAAACTTGGACACAGACACACTGAGGAAAGACCACGCGAAGACATAGGGAGAAGATGGCCATTAACAAGCCAAGGAGCAAGGCCTCCGAAGAAACCAACCCCACTGACACCTGGATCTCAGACTTCCAGCTTTCAGAACTATGAGAAAATTAATTTCTGTTGTTTAAACCACTCAGTCTATGGCATTTTGTTATAGCAGCCCTAGCAAACTAATACAGTGTGTGTGTGCATGTGTGCCCAAGTGTAGGCATGTGTGCATGCACGTGTGTGCGTGTGTGTGTAATTTAAAATATAATTGTTACTATGTCATCTAGAGTCACCCTTACCACATAATATCTCATTTCATAGATTGTGGAAAGTTCAAGGTCCTCCCATAGATTCCTGCAAGTGCCTAGGGATTAATGTCCTAGCTTCAACCTCCTTCCTCTCCTGATTTAGTTCAGATGTCATTTTACAGTCTCCAGTGTTGGTGGTCCTTGTCCTGTGCTAACCTAAGATGGACCTCAGGCCTTTCTATTAACTTCCATCAAAATAAAATAAGGTAAAATGATAAGAACAACCTAAAACAAAACAAAAATAAAAAGGTAATTGCGAACACGGCTGACTTTACATCCCAGAAATGTAAAAAGTTAAAATTGAACATTAGCTATCTCTGCTCTAACATAGTCACTTAGCCATTTCCACAAGTGGGAGCTCTAGTTTCCTTTTATGTTCTAATGTTATAGTTCTTATTCTCTCCTCCTCCTCCTTCTCATTTCTCTTCTATCTCTCCCTCTTACCTTTCCTCTCTCCATCCCTCCCTCCCTCCCTTCCTTCCTCTCCCCTCCTCTATATATACCTTGATTATCTCTACTCTTTTTTTTTTTTTTTGGCTCTTCCCTCATCCCCAGCAGTTTGACCATCATTGTTAGTGAATTCGGCTCATGCTCTCAGGATCCCCTTTTCTACCTCAAGTAGCTAATCAAACTATTTTCTCAAACAAAGACAGTTCCCTTCCTCAGAGAAATCCGGGAGCCAGCTGTTAAAGTTATCCCTGCTATACTGTTTAGCCAAGTTACTGAAAAGAGTGAAGGTAATATTTCAAGTTGTCTTTTCACCCTGATTCAAAAAGAATGAACATCAATCATTAAACATCATCAAATACCAATACATTACCCTTCTATATGATCTCTAAATTGACACAGATCTTAAACCTCCATTAAATCTGTTGAAAATTATTTTTAAATTCTGAAGTCTCACTAGAACTTTTCACTACACATATGAACTCTGAACTTTATTTTTTAAGCCATCAACTGTTTCACTCAGCAAATGATTTAAACTATGATTTCAAAGAGGGCACTTTGAAAACTAAAGACTTTCTATACTAGTCACTTTCTATAAGGGACATAGGAAAGAAGGCTTAGTTTTGCCTTTGTTCAAAAGATTTTCCACACAATTAATATGTGTTGATATAAATTGCCTAATTGAAGAATGTCAGTTTATGGTTTGTGGAAGAAAATGAAAATAAATTCTGGTTCGAAATCACTTCTTAGGAAACAGGCTGCTACTGCCACCTGGGGGAGGTTCTTTCTGCTTCATTCAAGAAAGCCAAATGTGCTTGTCAGAGGAATAAATCCCTTTTGTGTTTTCTTTGTCATATCCACACAGGAAGAAGACTTTTAAACTTTCTGCCCATGAAGTCATAAAGCATTCCAGATGTCTCCAAAATTCCTTCACACAGAAATACATACTTCACAGACTTTTTGAGAGGTACAGGAGAAGATGAACCAGAATATAATGATATGAAGGTTTCTACAACTTATAAACTAAGAAAGTATGTTGGAAAATATGGATTATATACTAAAAAGTGGAAAAATCAAATTTAATCTTTTAATAACAAAATAAAACCCCAATTTTTAAGCAAAATTTATTTGGCCTTAAGTCATAGTTAAGTACTCCTTTTCTGAAATATGTTATCATTAATTGATATGGAAACTGTATATGTTGATATAATCATGCTAGTGATCACATCAAATAATAAATATCAATTGCATGGAAATAGCCAAGAGAGTTTTCCTAGAGAACTTTTGAATTTATGAACTAAATACTGTTATGAAGTCAATATCTCTTGCATGTATACCACATATCTGTTGAAACTTTTTCATGAAGTAGTAAATATGTCAATTACAATGGAAAGAATTGTGATCATTGCTTTTCAATGTCTACTTTCTATTTAACACTTGCCAATCCTGCATTTCTTTAGGCTGTAAGATAAATTGTTACCTATTAGCAATTCTCTTAAACAAAGAAGTTAATTCTGGAAATAAAAGTTTCAGGAAGTACCTATTGCAGTTACACATCTGTCAAGTGGCACAAAAAACTCAGTGCTGATTAGAGGAAGACAACTAATCATTTATAGAGAGGATTCTGGTAATAGATTAACTAAATAAAATACATACAGTATCAGTCTCAGAGTGGTACAGTGACACTGCCAGAAGGTTGAAGTTCATAACTGTAACAGCTTGAGGGAAGTCTGTGGAGAAAACATTTTTAAGATTGGAAAAGGTAAGTGATATAGAGCAAATCGGTTGTGATTCCATAATTAATTCTTGAAAAAAATCACACATCTAATTCAGGAGTAAAAAGAAATCTGAGTGTCTAGGGTGCAGCTGACACAGCTGAATGAGTTGGTGAGTTGGGGTCACCTTCAGGGACCCCTAAGGTGAGTGTCTTTTGTATGAGGGTGTGAGGTTCCTTCAACATGTTCATATTAGGGTCTGGAGTGAGTAGGGTGAGGGGCATCAGAGGACAAGAAAGGTCAGCGGTACATAAAACTTTATAGTTGAAGTACAAGTTATAAGCAAAAATAATAAATATGCAATATTAAATGTCTTTATTTCTGAATCAGCAGATTGAGTACATTTGGCAATTGGTCAGTAGCTCTGCCTTATCAATCTAATGAAAATGATGGATGACCTTAAAATGCTATAAGGGGCTTATGTTCTGCACAAAAATAACTACATTTTAGGGGTGCTGTAAATGAAATAGATTCTCCCCAGGTTCTCCTCCCTCCTAACTGAACTGCACAATGTGTTGGCCTTTCTTTTCTTCATTGAAGAGCCAATACTTAACTATGATGAACCATGGAGTTGTTTAATTATTTCATAACAGATATTACAAGTAGTTCTCATTTTCATCAGAATGTTGCCTAGTTGTTAAAAAATTAGTAAACAGGAACAGAAGTCTTCCTTTAATATTATTCATGTTTCATAGGACCGAAGTATTCAGGAAGTCAGGAAAGATAATTTTTTGCAGATGCCACTTGTATATTCAAGGGGTGGGGAGGTAGGGAGTAGGGAGGTGCAGAACGTTGTTTAAAATGCAAGAAGGGCCATTTCTTCCACTGTACTGTTCCTTCTTCTTCTCCAAGAGTGAATAATTTTCAAATATTGCTGCTACCTTTGTTCCTGAACTGAGAGACCTCAGGACCCCATTTCTAAACCAACTCACCTGTCACATTGATGAGTTAACATATTCCACCTAAACATGGTTTACACCATCTTCATGTAATATTTTTTCTAATTTTCCTGCAATTATTGTTTCCTCCTCTTTTCCTTATCTGTATTTGATTTCTCTCTCCTCTCCCACTGCAAACTACTAGTATTATTTCCATTTTCCCTTTGTCACTGAGGGGTCCCCACTTCAGTGGAGAGCTCCTCCATGCTTTAGACACTAAGAATAAGGGGAAAGCAAATCAAAGTCAATACTTGGGAGTGCTCTAGGCCAGGTAAGAAGCCTTACATTGGGGGAGTGTAGAAGCCTGACTGCTTATGCTGAGCCTTTGTTTACCCACAGCCATGATGGACTCCAATAAGATGACCATCAACTTGGCCCTCTTTGGCATGACTCAAAGTGGAAAAAGTTCTGCTGGGAACATTCTTCTGGGAAGCACTGACTTCCACAGCAGCTTTGCTCCATGTTCTGTGACCAAAGATTGCAGTCTGGGCCGCAGTTGTCACTTCCACAGCTTCATGCGTCGAGGGGGGCAAGAGGTAACCCTGCAGGTCCAGGTGCTGGACACTCCAGGTTATCCGCACAGCAGGCTGAGCAAGAAGCATGTGAAGCAGGAGGTCAGGGAGGCCCTGGCACATCACTTTGGGCAAGAGGGTCTGCACCTTGCACTGCTGGTCCAGAGGGTGGATGTGCCTCTATGTGAACAGGAAGAATCTTCCCCAGTCCAGATGATCCAGGTAAAAAAGAGGCAATTACACTGATGACATTATTCCCATTTGAAGGACATTATCTTAATAGGAAAGAACTATGAAAAACTGGTTAAAAGAGTAGTTTTAAAGCAAGTTTAAAGCAAGTAGTTTAAAACAAGTGCTGGTCACATAAAAATAACTGGTAAAAATTACTTGATTTTCCCACCAAGAGTCATTTTTACAATTTCCTTTAGAGGAATTCAGTCATTTTGTAACTGGGTCATAGAAAACAAAACAAAACAAAACAAAAAATGAGATACTGAACTTCAGAGGTTAACTAAGTCTCAAACCCCTAAGAACTGTGAATCTGATTGATTGTCAGTGTGGTCTGACTATCTGCATCAGAATCAACTAAGCTGTTTGTTAAAAATGCAGATTCATCCAAGCCCTACTGAAACAATGTCAGGAGTAGAGCTTGCCTATCTGTATTTGCATAATTTCCCAGAACCACTGAACTAAAATACTTACTTGCATCCATTCAACATCAAGGGACAACCTCTTACAGTTCACCATAAATGGGGCATTACTGTCTGATTCAGTCACTGAACACTGTATTGAGGACCAGTACAGAGCTTAATGATTGGTGAGTAATATATGAGCCCTGGTCTCAAAAAGCTCACAGTCCAGAAGAGACAAATAGATAAACAAGTATAAGACAATGCATTAAGTGCCAAAGTAGGGCAATGTATAACTCCTCAGTGAAGGAGGCATCACTGAGACCTACACCTCAGTAAGTATTCAGGGGAGATTTATACTTTATTAACAGGAAAAAAATCAGGAATTTCAGAAGCTTTGCTTGTTTCATCATCTGTAGGGTAACTGCTCCATGCCAGCCATGAGAAGATCACAGGGACCTCAGGGTGAACAAAAATAACATATGCCACTTTTGACTAGTGGTTCATTCCTGTTTGTTTGTTCATTTATTCAATTTCTTGATTCTCCAGTTTGGGGCCACCCAAATGCAACTGCTGGACTTGACTAGTTTAATTCAGTAGCCTCATTAAGTCACTGAGCTCAGAGAACACATCTCCCCTAGAAGCTTCACAAGTAAACTACGTGAAGAATAGAGAGTAGACATTTTTAATTCAAAATGAATTTGTATAAATGCTATTCTTCTTCTGGTCCCATCTCTGATTATGCTCATGCAGAATCTGTTACACTTAGAAAAACAGTATACTTTGCTTTAAAGAAAGATATCTTCCTTTAACTAGTAAAGGCATAAGATTGTTCTAAATGACAGACACACATTTTGTTTTTCAGTAACTGTGCATGTTTCTAAAAAAAAAAAAAAGCCATATGTGTAATCACAAGAAACTAGCGGAAAAAATTAGGGTGACAAGAGTATAAAAAATAATCCTCATCGTCTAACTCCTGAAAAATCAAGGACATTCTGTACAAAAGCAAAGAAGAAGAAAATAAGATGATTGCAATTAAGAAACAATGTGGAATCTAAGAAAGCCCATAAACCACCCCCCAACCAATTAAAGCCTGCATTTCAAACAATATTTCTGGTAGAAATCAAGTGGGGCGGGGGGCGGGGGGGACCTGCAGCCATACAGTCAGTGTAATTTTTAAACAGTTTTAAAAATTCATTTGAAGTTGCTATTAAATAGACATTTAGCTTAAGCTATAGATGGATGTAACCCACTAAATTCAGTAAATGCATAAATAATTCTCAAAAACTAACCTGACCCTCTCCATATGTCTCCAGATTTTTCTTTCTGCTGGTTCAGACAGGATATTTTAAGAGACATACATTTTGAAAATAGATTTTTTTTCCAGTTTTAGGATATAGAACAATATTGTAATTCCCTAATTGTTTTTTATGGAAGTGAATTTGATTCATACATGTCTCTGATCCTTTTAAATGGTATTCGGCATACAGCCTTCTCCTCTTATAGCTGCCTTCCTTACGTCAGTGGCCAATTCAGGAGTTGAAGGCACAGAGGAGATGGGCTAGGGAAAAACTCAGATCCAGAATATTTTTTTCGAGAATAAATAACTTCTGTCTCCTGGGAGAACTCAGCAGCCAAGATTTAGTAATCCTCAGAGGGGCCTTGACCCCTAGGAGGCACTGCAGTCCCATTCTGGGTTTACCACCTTGATCTTTGGTTGAAGATTGCCTAAGCACAGGCTGGCTGTTTATGACCTTCTTCCTGAAGGTGCCTCAGATACTAGTGGCAACCATCTGCATATGCTCACAGATTGGAAGGAGCTGCAGAATGTCTGAATATTCAACAGGACCAGCAGCTGTTAGGAAGGAGGTGCTGCTAAGGTCCTCTGGTTTCAGACACACCCTGGATTTCTCCTTCCTGGCTCATGCAAAATGGGGAACAGAACATCTGCCTTCCCCTCTTCCTTTCCCCCTTTCTGGGGGCACTGATGCTTTCCATGGAAGTAGTCTCCAAGGCTAGTGCCAGAGAAGTGACCTCTTCTTTCCTGTACCTCTCTGTTGTTTCTTTAAACATCTCTCAGCTTGTGCTCTAATATTTTACAGAGGGGTTATAAGCTGCTAACTGTGACAACTGAAACAGTTCCTCAAATGATCCCTTTTTCTTTATGTTAGGCCTTCATTAATTTACAGTAAAATGGTGGAGGTGTCAGTGAGTCATTTCCCCAAAATTGGGAAATAAAGGGAATGATTCATCTGAATGTTATCTATCATTTTAATTTTTTTAAAAATCCCCCAATAATAGATCAGAGCATAAATAAAGTCACCTGAGGGAAAGTGCTAGCATGCAGCCAAAGTGCACCAGGAATTGAATCCAGGAACTGATTAAATTCTTTCCATGATCATGGTATCATGTACATATTATCACTGTATATATTCAGGCTTCAAGCATGCATTTTAATTTCGAATGAACAACTCAACTGCTGATGTTACAGATGGGTGTACACAGGGAAGGTTCAGAAAGGCCAATGTAAGGCCTGAACATACTAAACAAAGATCATGGGCTTAGGTGTTCTATAGAATTCAGTTGACAAATAAGCCTGTTACAGTTCTAGGTATATGACTATAAATGTTACTAAGGCTTTCTTGGCTTCAGTTCCTTACTTATAAAATGGGGATAATTTACCTAATTGAAGAGTTCTGAGGGCTATATTTAATAAATGTAATGTGCTTGGCATTGTGCCTGAATTACAGCAGTTTCATAGTAGGTTTGCAGAAAATTGCCATTACTATTATTGTTTTTATTGCCATCAGCACTACCTAGATTGTGATGAGTACTTATTCAAATGAACTACTAGATATAAGCAACATATTACAGATGTTGTTCAAGGTCCTACTTAGCTACTCGCTTTGTAACCTTGGGTAAGTAACTTCTCTAAATTTCAATCTTTTCATCGGTAAATTGGGAAAGATAATAGTTTACTGGGTTACTTTTGGAATTAATGTCATATTAACATAATAGTAAATTCACTCAGACACTGGCACATGGCAAGTGCATAATAAATGTTACCTATGATCATTGTGACTTTATTGTTAGTATTTGTTTTACCCTAAAATTGGGACACATTATTTGTAGCCTTCTTTGGGATTATTTTGATAGGCTTCAGAAGAAAGTAAGAGTGACATAAAACTTACACGGCCCTGATTTATAGGAACTTCCTTATTAATTTAGAAAAAAACCTGGGAAAAAAATTCACTGGCTTAGTAATGTTAAACTAAGAAGCCCCAATTCAGTGTGAAGGACAGGGGTCCCCTGTCATTCAAGGAACCTCTGTTACAGGCCCAAGTCTGCCAATAATCAGCTATGTGGCTTTGGCCAAGCCATTTAACATCACAAGGCCTTAACACCCTCATCTGTAAAATAAGGCAGTTTTGACAGATGATCTGTAAGGCTGACTATTCTCTGAATCTGATCTAACGAGGCTTATCATTCAGCTTTGGCTCTCTAAGAAGGCAAATGTGGTGCTCGAAGTGGGAAGAGAATAAGGGAATAGCATAAAATATAAAGAATGGTCCTTATTGTCCTCCTGATCCATGATAATTTTTTTCTCAGTTGATGTAATAGTTGGCTTTTTTTAAAGTTTCCCCCTAAAATGTCCAGATGCTATGATTTCATCAACCACAAACAAGTGGGGCAGGGCTGGTGAGGTCCTGGGAAAATGAACGTAATTCCTGGAAAACAAAGTTTATATTCTAACTAGTTGTCCCAAAAGGACTAGATGGACTCATACCCATTAGCACTATGAAACCAAACAACTCATGATTGATTGTAAAATTTCCATCTAGCTTAGTACTATATTTAAATTATTAGCACCAGAAACTTACATTAACTTATCTTTCTTTTGGATTTTTTATGTGAGGTATCAATCAAACGTGATTATTCTTTCTCTGGATCCATAAAGAATGTTTGGCCACTAACATGATGACTATACACCAAGTGACACTACTTTCAAATATTCAACTATTTGCTGGCCAAAAATCAATCTAAAGAATATAAGCTAAATCAACCATTCTCTTCTATTTTTGGCAGTAATTCAAAAGTGCAATTTCTCTCACAGTTTAGGACATGAGCATCCTTTCATAAATAATTATCAACATGTAAAAACTTTGCAGTGGCTGAACACATGGACTTGTAAGTGGTGTAAAGCTTACAAATCTATTATCCTTAGGCGCTTTAACTCATTTTTCCTGAATGATATTATGGTTTAAAGTACAGAAGATGTCTGGTGGAGACAAAGAGGCAACATGTTAATGTTACAATACAGAAAGCCAGGAACTAAAAACACACTGTGAATGTTATGCGCTTTAATGCAATAGGTACTAACCTAGCAAGAGGAGAAGTCTATGTTATAATATATAACTCAGGAGAGAACCATTTGAGCCAAACAGTTTATTTAGCATGAATTTTTACTATGGTGATGTTGTAAAAATAGTTAATAATAAACATAGCCCCTGCATCAGCCAATACCCAGGGAACAGGTCTGGGGGTAACCCCTCAAGGGGTTAAGGACAGTAGCTATTTATTAACGTGTATTAAACATTTCAATAACCTGACAATCAATATGAATACATCAATAATGTGCTGAGTGAATACCAGGTCTGATTCTAAATTTGAGAAACTTCTAGAGACAAGAGTGATGAAGGATCAATAGCTGTATAGAAATAAAATCCCAATACTATACAATTCCCAATAATGCTCAATCACTTTCTTTACTTGGTATGCCTTTACTGCCTGAGAACTCCTTTGTTAATTCCTATGCTCGAGGCCTCACCACATGCCAGAAACTTTTTCTGACCCCCTCCCTTTACCCCCCCTTTCCACCTCTCCCATCCAAAACTAGGCTAAATGTTTGCCTCTGTAGTGCCAATATATTTTCTATCATAACACTTGCGATTACAACAAACTGAAAGTATTTTTTTCCTGTCTGTCCCTCTTCCTTAGACCTAATTTTAGTTAGTAAACAAGAATCTCCACTAGATATAAGCAGGAAATGTACCTGTCTTGTACCACTCCTTGTCCCCAAAACAAAGTAGACCCTCAATAAGTATTTGCAGAAGGAATAAAGCCCCTAGCATGTTTTTTAAAATTCACATTCCCAAGCTCCACCCCTAAAGATTTTGATGCCTTTTTAGCAAGCATCCCAGGTGATTCTGGTGTAAATGGCCCAGAAATCTCTATTCCCAGAACCTAAATCTGATATATTTAGCACTTCATTAATTTTTCAACCATTTGGATTAATTTGCTGAGGCTGTGATAAAAAGTATAATTAACTGGCTGGCTTAAGCAACAGAAATTTACTGTCTCTCAGTTCTGGACGCTGGAAGTCTGAAACAGGTGTTAGCAGGGTTAATTCCTTCTGAGGGCTGTGAGTGAAGGATCTGTCCAAGGATTCTCTCCTTGGCTTATGGATGGCTGTCTTTATGCTCACCTGGTGTTCTCTCTGTATTCATGTCTTTGTTCAAATTTCTGTTTTATAAGGACACATTGGGTTAGAGTCCCACCCTAATGATCTTAATTAATTGCATCTGCAATAACCCTATTTCCAAATAAAGACACTTCTGAGGTACTGGAGGTTAGGACTTCAACATATCAATTTGGAGAAAGGGGTTACAATTCAACCCACAACATGGTTTATTTATTTTGCAATTCTCTGACCTCTCTCACAAGAGATGTGTTCTTAGAGTACATAGAATATACGACAAACTCTGAAGAGGTCTGGTAATTTTGCTATGTCACTATTAGCTAAAATGTGATGTTGATATTGCACATATACTTCGATTTATAAAAGAGCTATGTTCTTTAAAGTTTGGGTTAAAGTTTTGCTAATTTTGAGTTTTAAAGGCACATAAGCATATGCCAATTAAAGTACTTCTTTGAAAAATTCTTTTGTGAAGTTCAGAATCTTTCTGTTTAAATAATTATTCCCTAATGTACTGATCTGGAAATGTCTGAGGATTTTCTTGAAGCAGGGCAATTCAGGAGAACTAGAAATATACAATTATTCTATGGTATAAACAGACACGTTTTGAACAGATATGAGGAAAAATTTTGGACGTATACCTTGAGAGAGTCCCTCTGAATACAAAATAGAAAGTGCAGATTACAGGCGAATTTGTGATAATGAACTAGAGTAGAAAAGTTTTACAGGAAAGTACAATTTTGTGTCCCAAAGATTAAATTTCAAAATTGAGGACTCAAAATTAAAAAATAAAACCCTAAACCTTCTATGTGAGACGATGGTGAGGGTCTAAATTCCAAATTAATACAACATATTTATTGAGAGTTTACAACATATTAGAGGCTTTGATTGATATAGAAAGACATAGACTTTGCCTTCAAAGAGGTCATAGCCAAGTTATAGAAATAAATGTGAAAGTGAATAGCTCTGATAAAAGTCAGACTGTGTTAGGAGTTATAATTGGTAACCAGTCTTGAGATGTTTCTAATTTAAATATATTGTCCCACAGTTCCTGTATTTTCATATTAGATTTACATGTCCTGATTCTTCCTTCCTCCCTCTTTCCCTTCCTCTTTTTTCCTGCCTTCCTTTTACTTTCTTTCCCGCTGTCTTTCCCTCTTCTTCCTTTCATCTTTTTTCAGTTGTTCAATATTATAAATATGAATCCTATATTCATTCAAAACAGTTTCCCAAACTGCCATTCAATTTTTTCAAGATTTTTATAAACTAGAGTTTGTGCTAATGCCTCTCTGCTTGTACTCAACTTCTTTATATATCAGTTTCTCTATATCATAATGGTATCTCTCACAAATCACCATGTTGAGCTTCAAAAGAGATAAAGTATGTAAAGCGCTTAGCATAATATCCAGCACTAAATATTAGTTGTTCTCCCATCTTTCTTTCTTTTAATTATTAGATGTTCTGGATATTCCTTGTTATGTTTATTCCTAAGCATTTAATACTTCTCTTGCTATTATAAACTGGTAGCAGCTTTGGAAATTTTTTTTATGCGAGTGTTTGGAATGGAAGGAATTTTACTGTCACATTGTCATGATTTCATATACCTTTGGAAATATTCAAAAAAGTTAAATGGTTATTTCTAGATGCCTTTCATATTGTGTGAGCAATCTGCCATGTGCTATTACTTCTGCTTTATATCAGCTCATTTGCACTAATCAAACAAGAATTTATTACATAACCAACTTCTACATATTACTAAACAAAGGAATACCGGTCTGCAGTGTTATTCACCCACATTAGAGGAAGTCACCCGATAAACTGGGTTTGATTCCAGGTATGTGAAGAGGATGCGAGTCACAGTAATATTTTGTAGTTGCTCCAAATTACCAAATGTATTTTGATCTTAGCATTTCCATTACATGTCATCTGATTAATTGACAGATTGTAACCAGATTATGTAATTATAAATCCTTAGAAAATGTTTTCAGTGATGATGATAACACAACATTCCTACAGAAAGAGATATGACAATTCCCTTGGGCAAGGTGCTCTGACAAAGGAATTCAGTGGTTCTAAAAGATTCAGGTTGACAGGCAAGTATAAATGAATGCTGCAAATGTAATTAAATCATATGCAGCATTGATAATATGCAGTTTTGAGGTTGTATATACATAAATTATAACAACAAAATAAAATGGAGAACTAAAGCCTTTTTTTATAGAAAGCCCACCCATCTCTGTCCATGTGCTTACATTACTTGACCCCATCATCATTTCCATTATATATTCCAGCTTTTAGAAACATAATGAGGTACAGATCTATTGACTGTGTTAAACCATAATAACTCCTCAGCTCTTCTTTGAGAAATATAGTCCAAGGCAAATAGCCATTTAACTTCTCTCTTTCAGGAACTTCTAGGACATGCTTGGAAGAATTACACTGCCATTCTTTTCACCCATGCAGAGAAAATAGAAGAGGCTGGGTTCAATGAAGATGAATACTTACATGAGGCCTCTGATACATTGCTAACTCTACTAAATTCTATTCAGCACAGATATATTTTCCAGTATAAAAAAGGAAACTCACTTAATGAACAAAGACTAAAAACCTTAGAAAGAATCATGGAATTTATAAAAGAAAATTGTTACCAAGTTCTTACCTTTAAATGAGATTTAGGTGAAAGGAAAAGGGCTTTGGGTTTTAGAGTCAGCAACCTGGTTTCAAAAGTGCCTTTATTAGCATGAATGTGGACCATCAGAATTTCCATGTGCTGCCAGTGAGAGTGTACATTGGTAAAACCAATTTGGAAAACTGGCAATTAAAAATAAGATTTCTGAAAAAAAATAAAATATTAAAAAAAATAAGATTTCTGGGCTTCCCTGGTAGCGCGGTGGTTGAGAGTCCGCCTGCTGATGCAGGGGACATGGGTTCGTGCCCCCATCTGGGAAGATCCCACAGGCCGCGGAGCGGCTGGGCCCATGAGCCATGGCCACTGAGCCTGCGCATCCGGAGCCTGTGCTCCACAACGAGAGAGGCCACAACAGTGAGAGGCCCACGTACAGCAAAAAAAAAAAAAAAAAAAGATTTCTAAGGCAAATCCTATGACACAATAATTACACTCTGAAGTATATATATCCAACAGAAATGTATACATTTGTGCACTAAAAGACATGTATGTACAAGAATGTTCATAGCAGTACTATTCATAATAGCTAAAAACTGGAAATTATCCAAATGTCTACTAAGAGTAAAACGGATAAGCAAACTGTGGTATATTTAAACAATGAAATATTATACAGTAACGAGAATGAGCAAACTATAACTGCATGTAACAAGATCAATGAATTACCCAAACATAATGTTGAAAGAAAGAAGCCAGACATAAAAGAATACATATTCTATGATTCCATTTGTATAAATTTCAGAAAGTCAAAACTAATGTAATTTTAACTATTTTGACGTGAGAAGTGTTGGAAGTCAAGTTACCCTTGGTGGGGTGGGGGGGATAGTGAGTGAAAGCACACACCTGGGCGGCTTCTCAGATTCCAGTAATGTTCTATTTCTTGACCTGGAAGTTGGTTTCACAGAGTGTGTTCCCATTGGGAAAATTCGACAATTAAACACTTCTGACTTACGAACTGTTTACTATATATGTTATACTTAAATAAAAGTTAAAAATGAATAAATTATTATCCATATTTTCAAAACTTGCTCCACTGCTTACTTGATCCTAAAAAATTAAACTTGTGAAGGCCTGTTCCTCATGTGAGATACCTACTTCATATTTACTGTAATGATGAAACAACTTAGCACATATTAGACGCTCAGTAAATGTTAACTTCTGCTTCCACTTTCATATAACCCCTGGTTCCTATTAAGGCTTGGAAATACAGGTAAAAGCTCAGAGCCGAACCCTGCAGCAGAAATAACTGTTAACAATTGTAATAACCAAATATGAATAAAGCTTTGACTGAAAAAGAGGCTCCCAGTCTACCTTGGAAGGTCGGTCAATTTGGATTAGTAGAGAGATCCAGGATAATCTCAAAGGCAGCAGTGAGGATCAAAGGAAAATAATTCTAGTCAATCGTAACAGCCAAGTCCATCCACAAGTCAGTATCAGATCACCCTCAGGTTTAACATCTGCAGCATTATCATTTATAAGATTCTTTCCTAAGGTAGTCCCCAATTTACAAACAGCTTGTTTTCATAAAGTTAATTTGTAAATTGCTTTTTTAGTGTGCATTATACTTTATTTTCCATTAAAAACGGGATTACAGCTCGTGGTTGTTCTCCCAGACTAATCCTCAAAAGTACCTAATGTTTTATATTACCTGAACTTCTAGTACAAATTTATAAAGTATTTCTAAGGGAAAGCATAATACAAATTCCAACTTGAAACAACATCTCTATTTCTCTGCATGGTCCCCAACTATCATTGTGGGTCCAGGATTGTAAAGTGGGAGCCTCAACAATTGGGCTGAGTTTTGGAAGTTAAGTAAAAATTGACCCTTCCCCAGGGGTTAGTGGCTTGGTGACAGAAAGTTGAAGTTGAGAAGTTGAAACTGCAGTGACTAGTGAAGAGTGGAAAATTCATGTTCTGAGTTCTTCATTCATGTGATGTCAGCTAACGCTTTACAGAACACAAATACTAGTTAGCTAAAGTAAAGATATGTTGTGCAGAATCATTAAGGATTCAAGATCTCTGAGGCTGGCCTAGTTTTAATGATTAACAGAGCAAAGGTACTTCTAGTTTCAAAGAGGAAGACTTCTGTGATGTTTTTCCCTGAATTATTTATTTTTAAATTTGTATATATATATATTTTACATAAATCTCTGAATGTGATCATATTACATATTTGACTTTTCTTTAGTCATCTTATATTTTGCTTTTTTCAGTAACAATTTATGTAACTATTCCTCTATTGATATGCATTCCAGTTTTCTGCCAACAACTATTCTTGTACATATTTTTTAATATAATATTGATTTTTTTTCTGTTAAGTTATATTTCCAAGAGTGGGATTTCTTGGTTGAAGTATATATACACTTTAATTTTAATATATCTTACTCAATTTCTTTTCATACATGTTGCAACAAACTTAATTTTCAACAACATTTGAGAACCCTTTTCCTATATTCTTGTCATCAGTGTTATCATCTTACACACCTATTGCTAACACCAGTCTGCTAAATGTAAAACTGTACCTTACTTACTGTTTACCTTAATTTGCATTTCCCAGACTACTCCCTAACTGGAGCATTTTTATAAGCATGTTGGTCATTTAGATTTACTCTTCTATGAACTGCCTCTTCACATTATTTATCTTTTTTTGTCATTTACTATTCGATCACTTCACACAAAGTTTCTTTGCTTGACAAAAACTTTAGTCAGGCTCCTGAACCTTGTCCTAGGCCCATCTGTGCTTAATTTAGTTTTGGTAAGAACCCTGCTAAGTCAGTTTACCAGAACCCTTTACCTTCAATATCTGATCAGGTTCCTTGTCTAACCACCCTGGCCTCTCTCCAGAAAGATCCTGCAGGCGGGTTTACCCAGACTCCCTCTGACCCTTCCTTGTAGTTCCCTCTTCGTAATTTTCCATCCAATGATCCCCACCCTGCTCCTTGGCTATAAATTCTCACTTGCCCATACTGTATTCAGAGTTGAGCCCAATCTTTCTCCCTCACAGTAAATTCCCATTTGAGTGGTCCCTCCACCTATCCTAATGGTCCTGAATAAAGTTTGCCTTATCATCTTTAACAAGTGTCACTGAGTATTTTTTCTTTAACACGTCCTGCTTGCTAAATCTGAAGAGCTCTACATACATTACAAATATTAGTCCTCTGCCTTTCAGGTTGCAAATTGTTTTCAATTCTGTTATTTGTCCTTCAGTTTTGGTTATGGTAACTTTTGCCAAAATAAATGTGAATTTCCTTACAGTTATATATTTTTATGTACAAAATTGGGATTTAGTTTCACTTCTTTTTAGATGGGCAACCAATTATATCTATTTATTAAATAATTAATAACTTTCCTACTGAGATAGGTATATAAATATATATCTTCTTTATTTCTGGATCTATTATGGATTCTTAATTCTTTTCCATTATCTATTTGATTTATATCACTATTAATACCATAATGATTTAATTTGAATGGTTCTATATCCTTCCTTGATATCTAGAACGGCAAGCTTCCCTTGGTCTTCTTTTCTCGACATATTTTCTGGCTACTCCTAGTCATTCATTTATATACATTATTTCAGATCTAATTTTGTCAAATTTCAAAAGAAAATTCTTTTGAATTTATGACAAAGGACATTTTGTAATATTAAAATCCTCCCATGCAAGCATACAGGATGTTTCTCCATCTTATGTTTATTATTTTTTATACTACTGTATTTCTTACATTTTTCTTTTCCTTAGTTTTGCCAATTTGATAAAGTTGCTATTCAGTTTTTCTTCTTGATAATTTGGACATTCTACTCTAATACCCATTAAGAATTATTTCCTTGTCCCTCAGAATGAAGTACATACTTCTCTACCATTGTTTGATAACAAAGCAGAACTCTTTCCCCATTGCATTACCCCCTCAACTATTTAAATAAGACCTTTAGAACACTTTAATTTCCTCCCTATCCTTTTCTCCTTACCCCATCTTCCCTATGGACGAAGTCTTGGGAATGTTTTTCCTTTCTCCTTATTACTAGATTTTGCTAAGAGAGTTAATTATTTCCCCTTACAGATCGACCCTTATGTTTCAAAAGTCCCTTCTTATCATTTACATTGAGCATTCCTGGTAGTTTATCATTATCTCTTTTACTTAATATACAAATATTAGAAGGTCCATTCCTCACCATTGTTTTCTTTTCTCTTATCTTCCCCCATCTTTCTAGTTAGTGCGTTTTCCTAATACACTCTGCATTCTAGTGTAGTACCCCAGAGGCATTAATTCCAGACGTGGTCTTCCATGAACCACTATGCAATAGCAATTCTAGCTCCTCATAATAATCAGCATAGTGGATGTAGGGAAATAATTTGTTAGTTGGTAATGGGGTAGTTAAACCATAAGAATAGCAAGGCACTGAAACAAACATCTACCTGAAGCTGGTTGTTCAGCTTTTTCTGGATGACATCACATGTATATCAAATTGAATAAACTCACCATTACTAGAGATAATTACAACTTGCAACAAAACAACCATGTGATCAGAATTAGCTCTAGGTAAAATAAATGATGTCCAGAAAGTTCATCTTTGGCATCTTGCCACCTTTCCTATTAGACCCTATAATTTGCACTCTTTCCTCACATCCCTCCAGGTGCCCTTCTGTATGCTATTCTCACCTGGAAGACAAAAATCTCTACTAAACTTTGTATTTGAAAACACTTTGAACATTTTAGATGACTGGAAGACAGTATACATGATACTTTTGTGCAGCTGGGGTTGGAGCCTCATTAGTACATACTATCCTCGGAAATTAGTAATTCATCTCTAATACTAACTAGTTCTGACCCTTACTAGGTTGGTTCATCTAGATAACATTACCTCAATCAGCAATTTCAGACTTTCTTTTTGTAGTTATGTTTATCTACACTCTGCCTTTTTAAGTAAGAATTTGCTTAGGTTTTCTCTTCTACTGATTTTCAAGCATATCACAATTCTTTTACAAAAGGCTATTTTTAAGAGGCATTGCTATTTCCCATATTCTCACTCAAACTTCATTTAAAAAATAAGTTTCTTTTCACAAGCATCAGAAGTTTTTATTGTCAATTCATATGCCTTAAGAGAAAATGTTATCCTTTCACATGAAAACTGAAAGTTATGGAAAAAGTTATTTCTACCAAAATCATTCTCTTTTGCTAAACTTATTAAAAGTGACTTTCAATTTATATTTTTCATTAATCTTTTCAAAGAGAAATCAAACTGTGGTGTTGATTTTGGATGACTCCTGCACTGTTCTTTCCAAATTCCCCAGGTGTGAAAAGCTGAGTGGGGTTTTAAATTAACAAGTATCAGCCAAATATCTTAGTTAAGTGGATGCATATATTGAAAGCATTTCTCTACTGGGATGTATGATATTCTAACAAGGCCATTTACAAAAATAAATGTAAAACTTTGTCAGAGCAGCCTTGATGTGAAGGTTCATCACGTGAATGCCACTGAAGAAATGAGCAGACATTAATAACTGCTATTTGAACAATTCTATATGCATTATGTAGCAATAGGATAGTCAAGAAGAGTAGTTAGCCTTTACATTTTAAAAGGATTATTCTTTTTTCTTGCAATTATTGAGCCCCAGGTTTGTTTCTGCCTGCTGTTGCTAAGGACAATAGCCTGCCAGATAGGAAATGATGCTGATGAAGACATAAAATAACACTTACACGCATATTTTTCTCAAAAATCCAGAGAACTGGGAATAGGGTATGTTAGGAAGGGGGTGGGAGTAACGAAGGGGAAGGGAAAAAACAAACAAGGGAATACATAGGGTGAAAAAATATAATATACAATAATTAATTCATACTCTGAAATTCCAGATGGCTCACTTTCAAACTAACAATTATTCATTGTTCTGGGTCCTTTCTCTAATTTTTTTTACAGTATTACTCCTATGAATTATCTCTGCCAAAACTCATCCAAAGTCAGAACCGTAACCATAAGAAGTACGATGAGCAACAATGTATATATAAATTACTGATTCTTTTTCCATTCCAAAAAGTTGGTATCTGAAGAAGATCCAGTTTTGTATAGAGGTATATTAGCCATTAGCAACTATCTTTCTTTTCATTATTATGTAAAACTTTGGGTTGTCACCGAAAAAGCACTGCAAATGTGTACAACTATAGAGGTGTTTCCTGGTTTTAAACACAAACTTTTTCTACCTAACTATCCATCTATTTAGCTATCTAGAACTTAGTGACATCCTTCATAAGTAGACTTCTGGGATAGACTGTCATTACAGGATCAGTGCCCTCGACAAGAGTGTACTCAAAGAATCAAGGCACATACATGGTTCTTTAGAAAGGCAACAGCTGCCAGCAGTGGCAGCCTAGTTTTGCCAAGTGATTCTTCCTAAGAATTTCCTCAGCAAAAAGAAAAAACTGATAAATTCTCTCTGTAACCACTCCAAAGGAGGGTTTAATGACCTCCTCTCCCTTTAAAATCGCTTAAAATACTCCACTAAAGGAGCTGCCTTAATCTCCTACACGAACTACTGAAGTTTAGGTTTTTTAAATTTATTATCTTTCCCTACAGTTTAGACAAAAGAGAAGTCAAACTTCTCATTCAAATAAAAGAAACCACATGACTATCTGAGAAAGAAAGCATACTGTAATAGAGAAAAGCAGAATATTAGTAAAATCTAGGTTTCAGCTAGTTATACCTTAGCGCCAGCATTTATGTAAATTTTCTGTTGATTCTTCGGGGTAAAATAGCTGGCTTACCTCTAGGGAGTTAAATTGACAAGATGTGTTGAAACTACTTAGCTAGCTATAAAGCATTAAATATCTTACTAATAATTCTACAATAAAATCCATGACATGAGACAGATATTATTAATATATCCCCCTCACTTGGAAGGCAAAGCTCTCTCCACAAGACAGCAATTTTGCAATATTATTTTTAGGTGTGTTACATTAATTTGCTTCACTAGATTTTATTTTGTATCTTGGCGATAAAGTTTAGTCTACACACCATTGCACAGCACTTAGAACCAGGACTGTGTCACAATTTATGTAGTCAAAGTACAAAGCTAACACTGTACTCTTTGATATTTTATATATATATATATATTTTTTTTAACATCTTTTTTGGAGTATAATTGCTTTACAATGGTGTGTTAGTTTCTGCTTTATAACAAAGTGAATCAGTTACACATATACATATGTTCCCATATCTCTTCCCTCGTGTCTCCCTCCCTCCCACCCTCCCTATCCCACCCCTCTAGGTGGTCACAAAGCACCGAGCTGATCTCCCTATGCTATGCGGCTGCTTCCCAATAGCTATCTATTTTACGTGTGGTAGTGTATATATGTCCATGCCACTCGCTCACTTTGTCACAGCTTACCCTTCCCCCTCCCCATATCCTCATGTCCATTCTCTAGTAGGTCTGTATCTGATATTTTTATATTTTTAAAGGTACAACATATAATTTTCCTAGAAAATTGAGTAAGTATACTTATGCCCCTTTAATGTCCTTGTCATAAGCAATAGTGAGGTGATCCTCCACCTGCCAAGAACTTAAAAATACAATTGCTTTTATTTGTTACATTAACACACAATAGTTAGAAGTACTGTCTTTCTAGTCTAAGAAAATTGCAAAACTATTTGAAACTTTATCAATAATATTAAACCAGTGAAAGGGCATCAATGAACAGGACTGACCAGCATCTAAATATCTAAAACATGGATTTCAGTGGGCGTGCAGGGAGGGAAGAGAAAGTTTCAGTAAAAAACATCTCTAGCGAGGGGAGAGATACTACATCTGGTATAGCGGGTCAGGACTGTTGAAAGACAGGGCCTGTGTGAAATATTCCTTAAGAAACTCTGTTCATTTCATATATACCAAGTAATCTTCTGAACAAAAATTCAACTTCTCAGGAAATGTGATACCATGAAAGGGGACAGAGATAGAAATACTAGTTTCAGGAAAGGAACATTCTTATCATAAACTGATATTAACATTGTATACCTCTATTATGTGTAACATAATATATACCCTTACAACTCAATGAGGTAAGTACTATTATTATATCCATCTTACAGATGAGGAAAGTAAGGTATATGGAGGCTAAACAGTTGCCCAAGATCACAGAGGCATTTAAGTTGTATAGATGGAATCAAAACTAGGTAACCCGGATTCAAAACCAATACTACTAAGCTCTACAGACTACTTAGCATCTATAACAGTCATGTACAAATGCAGGTTTTTGGACCTGCAAAGACCCAGATTTTGGAACCTCATTAAACTAACATTCTCTGAGGCCCTATACACACCCTCCGTCTTGCTGACGTGCTTATTAAACTTCAGTGAGTTACTCTGAATATTTTGTAAATAGTGCAAATGAGAATTTACATATTTTTTAAAAAGCAACAACAAATTATCTGTTTGGTGGGCACTTAATATTCTTGTACTCGTAGAATACTTAATGGTCTTCATAGAAGGCAGAAAAAATTTCCAATTATATATTAAAATTAACATGTCCTGAAAATGATTCATCTCATAAGAATAATACACATGGAATTTCTATATATAAGAAAAGTTAGTACTGCCAATAGTCACTATAAGATAGTGGGTCAACACTGCACGAGAAATTATCTTGGGGGAAGGTCAGCTTTTTTTTTCTGGTTTACTTCGCAATACATAAATAGATGTCAAGAGGCACTAGTTGTTTAGTCTGTGACCTAACACTATCTCCTACTGTTGAAATTCTTAACAGGCTGAATACCAGTCAGAAGCCAGGATTATGTCCAGTTCACTAACAGTGTCATCATTTTTTGTTGATTCTGTAACAGTTCTCTCATCCCAGCAATACAAGTAAAACAGAATTAAGTTTTCTGTAAAAATAACGACTGAATGGGGCTAAGTGAATAACTTGATTGAGTAATGCTTTTATGTAACTTGAAAAACTGGGAATAAATAGTTCAACTATCTAAATAGTTGAAACATTCTTTAAATTATATTAGAATTATTTATAGAAATGTAATATAATTGGGAAAAATCAGAAAATACAGACTCACAAAAAGTCTTTATTCCCGAAAGAATAACATATCTCAAGTACAAAACTTTGGAAAGTCATTTGTGTTTAGTTATCAACAGATAGATATTAATGATGCTGTTAATATTCAGTTTTTCATAAAGAAGATAAAACTTCTATGATGATACCACATCTTGGCCTACCAGAGAACGCTACGGACTTAAATAAATGATACTTTTTATAACTTAGCATGTAGGGTTGTTTTAAAATTTTTTGTTTTGGCTCTCCTTCTTATTGTAGGCTATAAACAGCAACAGTGCTAGAATATTGGTATGTGTCATTTTTCTTTTAGAATAGATATTCCTACCTCCATAGATGCATTTCTTTTTTGGTATCTCAGTCATCATCTCAAGGCTGGTGAACTTGAAGCTCATAGTGCCTAAGTTAATTTTCATTGTTCCTACAATATCTGTAAGATGAGTGAAAATACGCATTTGACAACTTTATACATATGTATGTTAAATTTTTGGCTACAATTTCTTTTAATATATTGACAGTATGATGGTACATGAAAAAATAAAAGATATCAATCTTAAATGCTCTTCTAAAGATAAAAGCTATAAATAATCTTTTATTAGGTATCCAAAGAATCTTTGAAGTCACCTGGAATAAAAATGTGGACTGTGTTTACAGTCAATTTATTGGGAACTACATTGGTAACACTTTGCAATGTGCTTATTCTTTAGAATTAGTCAAAATTTATTACTAATTATTTTGTTAAATTGGAAAGAATAAGTTCACTACACAGTTGGAAGTTTCAGTCTTTTTAAAAAGTCACTTTAAGTATGTAAGTCGGGGTTACTTTGGCAAGCAACAGCAATAATGTTCAAATGCCATGTCTCCTAGCTTTCACATTGTTTGGCTCTCTAGAATCAACAGTTGGTCATTTTCAATACCATTACAATACAGATTAGTTAATAAGCCTGACAAAAATTCTAACTTTTCTTTTTAAAGAGGAGAGGGCATTTATAATACAGATACTAAAAATACAAGGGTTTCAAATTGCATGCAACATGTGCCTACAAAGAAACTAAATGTTAATCTAGTTCAAGTTACTTAAATGTGTAAAGAAAAAGCAATGTGCAAGCCAACATCCTCACTAAAAAATAAATCATCATGAAACACAGGCAAATTCCTCCCTGTATCATAAAGGATCAAAAACCATAGGTAAAAATGTAGTGTTTCTCTAATTAACTGAAAACAATATATGCCAGGTAAAAGACTACTCAAGTCTAGAAGAGAAATAACACAAAAATGAGCCAGTTATATTTTAGGTACAAGTGACAAATATATTTCTTTTTATTGTTAAGTTTTCTCTAATGTATTTCAGTAACTGAAGTGTTTTATTTTATTTTATTCCACTGTTGGCCATAGTTTGAGCCCTACAGACTCCCTTCCCTTTCACCTCAAAGCGAGCTCCTTTGTATGTAGCCACACACTCATCATTAGTGTAAAGATCAGGCTGGATCTGCTCCCAAATCTTCTTCTTAGGATTCAGCTCCTTGTCAGGCTCTCCTGTTGGGGGAGGAAAAAAAATACATAGCTAACATATTAATAAACTGTCCATAGAGATTTCTAGTGAATTGTCTTGGATACAATTTCTGATCTTTAGATCGGATCAGGATTTTAACGTTTACTTTTTTTTTTTTTTAATTATTTATTTATTTTTGCTGTGTTGGGTCTTCGTTTCTGTGCGAGGGCTTTCTCTAGTTGTGGCAAGTGGGGGCCACTCTTCATCGCGGTGCTTGGGCCTCTCACTATCGCGGCCTCTCTTGTTGCGGAGCACAGGCTCCAGACGCGCAGGCTCAGTAGTTGTGGCTCACGGGCCTAGTTGCTCCGCGGCATGTGGGATCCTCCCAGACCAGGGCTCGAACCCGTGTCCCTTGCATTAGCAGGCAGATTCTCAACCACTGTGCCACCAGGGAAGCCCCCAAACGTTTACTTTTAACACTTATTTTATTTTTACGATGTCGGCAATTTATATTCTTGATTGGTAAAATATTTTGTCATTTCCTTACAAATGTTAAAGATATTATTTTTTACTCTTACAATAAACAGTTTTCCAGGTAATATAGCTCAATGAATTGGAATGATTCATTCTAATTAGATTAGAATGAAATGATTAGAATGAAAATACAAATGATTAGAAGGAAAATACAAGATACTCATTTTATCATTACATATAAAGAAAGATTTTGAACAGATGAGAGTATAATTTGATGTGTTATAATTTTACACATGGCAGAAGCAGCTTATGCTTTACTATTTGTTTCAACATAAAAAATAAATGACTAGATCGCTGCTATAGTACTTAAAGATTTCTTACAATACTGGAGAATGGCTTAAATGTTGGGGTTATCTAGCTAAATATAATAACTACTCTGGGTTTCATCTGCTGCCCATTCCACTTGGTGAGATGGAAAGAGAAAGGAAGAATAAGGAGACAGGACTAGCATTTTCTAACCACCAGGAATATATGTTGCTGCATGCAAATCACAGAAACACACTGACTCTAGTTTTAAATATAAAGAAACTGGGGCTCAGAGAAGATAAGCTGCTCAAAGTCACACAAGCAACAAGAAGAGTGAGATTTGACACCAAAGCCCTTACTCTGTTAGTACAGCACCTTGCCTCCTAATAAATTATCCTCTGAAAAGAAACGAACAACACTTTTACAAGTGGATAATATCCTATCCCCTCTCTTTACCATAACTCACACTATAAAGTTTACAATCAAGAAGAGACAAACACATTGTAGAACGTATCTGGTCTAGGCTTAAAAACTACCAATATACCAAGCGATCCCTCTATTTAATGAATGATGAGGAAGAAGAGTGTAAAGTTGAATGTAACATGATTTTAGTAGCTGAAAATGTTCAATAACTTTTGAAATGAAGAATCAGTTTAAGAAACAATGAAGAGAAGTAACAAATCCCTTAAGTGTTAGTTTCAAATGGAAAATGATTTCCCTGGAGGAAACAACAAAAATACTGCTTAAGTATAACTAAGTAATAATAGAAATATAACTTTCTAGATCTTTTTATTAGCTCTTCAGCAACTAATTAGCTCCCTGAAACTGGCAAAAATATAGAAAACTGTCCTCTGATATGTAGCTTTTCAGAGATGACACAATAGTTAATTGAATAATGTATCTACAGTAGAAGAACAGGCAGTGAAACTAAAAGTGAAGAGACTGTCTAGTATAAAAGATAAGGATTTTTCTTACTCCTTTAAGAGCATTTGATTATTTGATTGGACAACAGAGAAACTAATAAACAGAATAGAAAAAATTCAAATATATAAAGTATCTATAAAATTTTTGGGTTTTTTTTTCACCAAACCATTGGTTAGTCTAAGAGCATAATCGTACTTTGTTTATACACAGGTCATGTGGGGAAGTGGGCATTCCAGAATTCTGTAAAAGCTGAGACCAGACACACTGTTCAGGGGGGCCTGAGTACTAACTCTGGATCCCCCCACCTTGAACCCCAAAAAAGATATTCCCAAACTGATAATGAATTCAAGAAGCAGATTGTCTCAGGTTTGTGTAAAAGTTTCTTATCAAGACCATAGATTGTGTGAGTAAATTTTTGCTGAATGCAGACATAAGCCCCAAGTACAACAAGCTGTGGTGCAGCACAAACTTAAGCTTGTCAGATCTAGGAAGACACTGATATGTATAGAAAATAATAATCATTATAATACATAACACTACACTTACATAGTGCTTACTATGTGCCAGTCACTGCACTATGTGCTTTACATATATTTACTCATTTAATCCTCTCAGTATACTAAATAAATACTATTAATTACCCCCGCTTTACAGATGAGGAAATAGAGGCACAAAAGTAATAGCTAAGAGCTTAAAACACCAGGCAGGTAGCTAAGTGTTTCAAAAGATAAACCTCACAAAACTCACAAGAAATACATACCATTAAAAAGCTTTTCTTGGGCTTCCCTGGTGGCGCAGTGGTTGAGAGTCCGCCTGCCGATGCAGGGACACGGGTTCGTGTGGGAAGATCCCACATGCCGCGGAGCGGCTAGGCCCGTGAGCCATGGCTGCTGAGCCTGCGCGTCCGGAGCCTGTGCTCCGCAATGGGAGAGGCCACAACAGAGGCCCGCATACCGCAAAAAAAAAAAAAAAAAAAAAAAAAAACCTTTCTGACAGATGAAAAAGCTGAGGCTCAGAAAGGTTCCTAGGTCACCCAGTACTTGCAGAACAAGATCTGAAGGTTTTAAACTTCTTACATAAGACTGTAATAATTTTCAAGGGATAAATATTTTAACTAAAAATGAACTAAGAAACTATGAGAAGAACCTTCAACTCTTGATTGTTGCTTTGAACACATCAGGCTCAACACCTGAACATTCCAAATGTGGCTGTAAGACTTTAACAAGTCAGTAAACGAAATAATGATTCAGACAACTAAAATTTTGAGACTGTAATTAAAACTTGCCAAATTATGATCACTGAATATAAATCAGAGCTGAAAAGTCTTGGATGGAGTGTTAACCTTGTAGTTTATTCATGTTTCTCAATAATACACCATTTGGTAAGGTATAAAGCAAGTTTAAAAGGAAAGTTTAAATCACCTCCCACAAAAAAGCATACCTAATATTTTAAACAATTTTTAAAAATGAACTCTATTTCCAGAGAAGCCTTTCATCATTCCTCTGTGTTATATCCTTCTTCTAAATCTTATTTTCCTAACTCCCCACTCCCCTTTCTTTTTTTGGCATGGCTATCCAAACAAAGTGATGAGATCAATAAAAGTTCTTAAATCTGAAAACTGTAGAGTCTCTGTAATTGCTAAACACATGCCAATAATCACCATGTGGAAATGGTTACACGTATTGTAAGAGAACTAATCATTCAGAGATTACTTTAAGATAACTCAATCTAAACAAAACACATAGGCAACATGAACTAGTTCAGAAAGGAGTCTGTACAGATGTAAAAAGCTGTGACTACCATCTCAGCGTTTAAAAACTACAAAAAGCAATAAACATAAATTCCAGAATCATCAGCTTCCGGGATATCTGTCAGGACCATGAAAAGCTTAGCACCAACTTAATTATTTTGTTTCATTAATTGAGTTTTTGAACTATAATAATTGCAACTATCACCTTTTGTGATGCAAAGACTAAAGTATAACTTTGCAAATAGGGGTCAATTAATTTTACAGAGCTAATCAACAGAGAAAAGTGGTTTGTTGATTTGATAGGAATGATCTTGGAAATAATGAAGATGGATCCTCAGGTCTGTTCTTCAAATACTGGAGAGTTTTGGGAGTTCTTTAAAACATGTTTTACTAGTATGTTTCTTTCTATTTATTCATTAACCAACTTACTGACCTCCTACTCTATGCCTGACATTTTTCTGGATGTTAGGAATATAGTAGTGAATAATAACAACAACAACAAAGATCTTGATTTCATGATGCTTACGTTTCCATGTGGGCAGATAATATATAATGTACAGTATATCTGATGATAAGTGTTATGGAGAAAAATAAAACAAATAAGGAGACATTTGAAAGATATGAATAAGATGAGGGACCAAGCCATGTAGCTACCTGGAGAAAGAGCCAGTGGCTCAACTAGGGTGATTGAGGAGGAGCTGAAGTACATGAGGTTAATGAAGTAATGAGAGGCCATTGTAAGGACCTGTATCTGTATTCTGGGTCAAATGGAAAGCTTTTTAATAGTTTTTTGCAGAGGACTAACATATCTGACCTATATCACTCTGTAGGCTATAACTGAAAACAGACGGAAGAAGGGCAAGGGCAAAAGCAAAGTGATCAGTTAGAAAACTTTTGCAGTTACCTGGATAAGAGACGTTGGTGTCAGGACCAAAGTGGTAGAGGCAGAGATGATGAGAATCACTCTAGATATGTTCAGAAGGTATAGCCACTAGGATTTTCTGAAGAAGATGTATGGAAAAGGGAAATCTAGGGAGAAGACTGGTATATACATTCTTCTCCCCTGGGACATGTTAGTGAAGAAATCTCGTAGGTAGCTGGACAAGTGACTGAATAAAATAGCCAAAGGAATGAACATGGAAAGAAAAAGAGGCCAAGCATGGAAAAAGAGAAGAGGTCAAGGATCAAGGTCTGAGGTACTCCAATTAAGAGGTCAGGGAGGTGAGGAAGAATCAGCAAAGGAGATGAGCAGAGCAGCCAATGAAGCATGAGGACCACCATGCAAGTGTGGTGTCAGAAGCCAAGTTAAAGTTAATTAAGAAAAGGACTGAGAACTAACTAGCCATGGATTTAGCTACAGGGAGTAAATTGGTGATCTTGACCAGAGCAATTCTGGTGGAACAGTGGAGAGAGAAGCCTGATTGAAATAGGTTTTAAGGAAGAGGCTTTTTTTTTTAATTAAAAAAAAGTATATTAGTTTCAGGTGTACAACACAGTGATTAGATATTTTTATACATTATGAAATGACCACTGCAATAAGATCATTTACTGTCCGTCACCATACAAAGTTGTTACAATATATTGACTGTACTCCCTATGTATACATTACATCCCCATGACTTACTTATTTTATAGCCGGAAGTTTGTACCTCTTAATCTCCTTCACCTATTTCATCCGTCCCCCCACCCTCCTCCCCTCTAGCAGCTATCAGTTTGTTCTCTGTATCTATGAATCTGTTTTGTTTTGTTTGCTGTGGTTTTCAGATTCCACATATAAGTGAAATCATATGGTATTTGTCTTTCTCTGACTTATTTCACTAATAAGCATAACACCCTCAAAGTCCACAAAGATTTCATTCTTTTTAATGGTTGAGTAATATTCCATTGTGTATGTGCAGGCATACACGCACGTGCGCACACACACACCACACAAAGACACCACATTTTCTTTATCCATTTATCTATCGATGGACACTTGGGCTGCTTCCATATCTTGGCTACTGTAAATACTGCTACAATGAACACAGGGGTGTTTTCCGAGTTAGTGTTTTTATTTTTTTCAGATAAATAACGAGAAGTGAAATTTCTGGACCATATGGTAATTCCACCTTTAGTTTTTTGAGGAACCTCCATACTGTTTTCCATAGTGGCTGCATCAATTTACATTCCCACCAACAGTGTAAAAAGGTTCCCTTTTCTCTACATCCTTGCCCCATTTACAACTGCATCAAAAAGAATAAAATATCTAGGACTAAATTTAACCAAGGAGTAGAAACACCTGACTCTGAAAACTCTTTGTCACTGAGGAAAGAAACTGAAGATGACACAAATAAATGGAAAGTTATACTGTGCTCACGGATTGGAAGAATCAATGTTGCTAAAAGGTCCATACTACCCTAAGCAATCTCTGGATTCAATGCAATCTCTGTCAAAATACCTGCAGCATTTTTCATAGAAGTAGAATAAATAATCCTAAAATGTGTATGGAAACACAAAAGACCTCGAATAGCCAAAGCTATTTTGAGAAAGAACAAGGAGGGGTCACACCTGAAACTACACCAACTTGAAACTATATTACAAAGCTGTAGTAATCAAAACAGGATGGTACTGCCACAAAAACAGACACATAGATGAATAGAAAAGAATTGAGAGCCCAGAAATAAACTGACACTCATAGCATCAATTAATCTATAACAAAGGAGGCAAGAATATACAATGGGGAAGAGATAGTCTCTTCTATAAATGGTGTTGGGAAAACTGGACAGCTACATGCAAAAGAATCAAACGTGACCACTTTCTTACACTATATACAATAATAAACTCAAAATGGATTAAAGACTTAAATGTAAGTCCTGAAACCATAAAACACCTAGAAGGAAACACAGGCAGTAAACTCTTTGAGGTCAGTCTTAGCAATAGTTTTTTGAATGTCTGTCCTCAGGCAAGGGCAACAAAAGCAAAAACAAACAAATGTGACTACATCAAACTAAAAAGTTTTTGCAGAGCAAAGTAAACCATCAACAAAACAAAAAGGCAACCAACTGAATGAGAGATGTTTGCAGACTTACTGATAAGGGGCTGATATCCAAAATATATAAAAAACTCAAATCACTCAATACCAAAAAAACCCCAATTTATTTTTAAAGAATAAGTGGGTCCAGAAGCTAAAGACCTTCACATATCATACATGCTTTGAGATTAACCATAAACTCATATTTACTAATTAGACTCAATATCATCAGAAATAAGCATGATCTTAGAAGTTAGAAGTCTGAATGCAAATTCTCATTTATTATTAGAACAAAACCAGTGCATTCTCAAAAAAGAAAAAAGATATCAATGCCTTTATCTCGTAATATTGTTTTCAGTTGCTTGATGCTTTAGGGACCAGTTACCATATTTAAATACTAAAATTTATGGCTTCACACATTTAAGATTTTAAAAAGTAGTGGGGAGAATTTTTAGCCATTGTTATAAAAATATTATTTGGCATCTTCTAAACTCTACGGAAGTGATGGTTTTGTAGTTGGATAAAATAGTTATTCAAAGCCAAATAGCAATTCAAAGGTTTGAGCCCCAGTTGCAATTTCTATACCACACTTAATATATATAACATAAAAGGTAAATCTCTAGACACTGAGCATATCAAGTGAACATCAAAATGTACCAGCAGACACCTTAAGCTTTAAAATGTAGAACATATGCTGAAAAATACAGTACTGATAAATCATGGCTCTCTCTGGGAAAAGGAAAACAAACAAACAAACAATAAGACTAATGGTCTGTTGCATACATAGTATTAACTGTTATTTCCTTTTAGATTTACTGCTACAGAAGCAGTAAGCTATGTGGAAGCATAAGTAGGATGAGTACTAACAGACCTCATGTCCCCAAGTTTATCAATTATTCGATGCTGTTCAGCTTGGTTAAGCATTTTATAAGTTATAAGAGAATAATTTACAAGCAGCTCATGCAGCTCAATAACAAAAAAAAACCCCATCCAAAAATGGGCAGAAGACCTAAATAGACATTTCTCCAAAGAAGATATACAGAATGCCAACAAACACATGAAAGAATGCTCAACATCATTAATCATTAGAGAAATGCAAATCAAAACTACAATGAGATATCATCTCACACCAGGCAGAATGGCCATCATCAAAAAATCTAGAAACAATAAATGCTGGAGAGGGTGTGGAGAAAAGGGAACACTCTTGCACTGCTGGTGGGAATGTGAATTGGTTCAGCCACTATGGAGAACAGTATGGAGGTTCCTTAAAAAACTACAAATAGAATTACCATATAACCCAGCAATCCCACTACTGGGCATATACCCTGAGAAAACCAAAATTCAAAGAGTCATGTACCAAAATGTTCATTGCAGCTCTATTTACAATAGCCCGGAGATGGAAACAACCTAAGTGCCCATCATCGGATGAATGGATAAAGAAGATGTGGCACATATATACAATGGAATATTACTCAGCCTTAAAAAGAAACGAAATTGAGTTATTTGTAATGAGATGGATAGACCTAGAGTCTGTCATACAGAGTGAAGTAAGTCAGAAAGAAAAAGACAAATACCGTATGCTAACACATATATATGGAATTTAAGTAAAAAAAGGATGTCATGAAGAACCTAGGGGTGGGACGGGAATAGAGACACAGACCTACTGGAGAACGGACTTGAGGATATGGGGAGGGGGAAGGGTGAGCTTTGACAGGGCGAGAGAGAGTCATGGACATACACACACTAACAAAGGTAGTAAGGTAGATAGCTAGTGGGAAGCAGCCGCATGGCACAGGGATATCAGCTTGGTGTTTTGTGACAGCCTGGAGGGGTGGGATAGGGAGAGTGGGAGGGAGGGAGACGCAAGAGGGAGGACATATGGGAACGTATGTATATATATAACTGATTCACTTTGTTATAGAGCAGAAACTAACACACCATTGTAAAGCAATTATACCCCAATAAAGATGTTAAAAAAAAAAAAGAGAATAATTCAAACAACCTCATAGGCTACTTTAATGTTAGGTTTTTCCCTTTCACTTTACAAATTTTTTTATATGTTAGCTACATATTCATGTGGTAAGGCACAAGGAGAAACTATGAATATGAAAGAAATATCAGACTTTGGAATGATGTAAACATAAACACACAAACAGCCGAACAGATTGGAAGATTCAAAAATATAGTAAAAGCAAGAAATCCACACTGGGCTATTAGCATCTCTAATGCTAAATCACAGAGTAACTTAAAAAAAAAAATTTCAATATATGTTAACAGTAACATCCAGATAATAACTCACTCAAGTGCTGAAATATTTATCTGTTAACTCTAAACTGATTCAAGTGCTGAAATATTTATCTGTTAATTCTATAAGATAAGGGAATGAAAGCTCTCATAGAAATAAAAGAACTATAAGCCTTCTCTAATGAAATAGCCCATATGAATTCACAGCAAGCAACAATCAACAAAAATGCTGACAGTATTAGAGATTCAGGCACATCTACGGTTTGATCCTTCTACAAACTCTGTATAACCTTAAGCAAGTAACTTAAGTATTATTGGGTCTCAGTTTCCAAATTTGTAAAATAGTGGGTTAAAGTAGATGATTTCTTCCAGTTCTAAACATCTGACTCTACAATTTATATCAAAAAATAAAACTTAAAATGTATTCATCTTAAATATTTAAATAAAAAGGAAGGCAAATTTTAATCTGAAAGGGTAAACCAAGATTTTTATTTTTTTTCTTCAATGTGTGCTGAATCTTAAAAGAAAAAGTTTGCTTCTATTTTCATTCCATTCCAACTTGGTGAAATAGAATTTCAGGTTTGTCAGGTATACACATGACGGCCTACCCAAAAGCATGAGGTTTGACTAAGTGTTTTGATACCCTGGTAAGTAGAGTGGTGATCGTGTGTGCTCCTAGAACCAAAAGCTATCATGCTGCTTTGAGAAATGACTGAGACTGGGATTTTCCCAAAACCTGCTTTACCAGAAAAAGTTCTCAGA
Source organism: Phocoena sinus (assembly GCF_008692025.1). Lineage (NCBI taxonomy): Eukaryota > Metazoa > Chordata > Mammalia > Artiodactyla > Phocoenidae > Phocoena > Phocoena sinus. The sequence goes on from NC_045767.1 coordinate 33,547,886, forward strand.
GCACAGACCATCATGATCTCCAATCTACCAAGGTCCAAGACATACACGTGGATTCAAAGTCACACATACTTGTTAAACAATCCCATGTTTTTTAGATTAGTATACTTTTTATTAGGAGTTGGGAGCTGAGTTTCATGGGAGTTACCCATGCTTTCATCCATTTTTAAAAATCTCATTATTCCAATGTTAAAATTCTTTGTGTCTTAATATATCATCAAACACAGTTAACACAGGATTAAAAAAATAGGCCTAATAATCATATCAGCTTTACTATTCCATTAAAATTCATTTGTTTTCATAAATACATCTCCAAATAAATTTTGACTTTTAAACCTAATTCTACTTGTTATCCTAATTTATTTCTGCTTTTCCTTACTCTAGGCAAATGAACATCCTCTGTAAATACAGTCTTTTAATTTCTAACTGTTTTTCCTCTTATGAGGTCTTCAACTTTTATGAAAGAAATATTTATTCTACATCTGCCAAGCATCCTTTCTTTACTGCTTCAAAGACCTATTTGAAGAAATGTTCTCATGCATTATGAAGTTTCATCCGTCTCAGGAGCATTTTACTACAGAAAAGAAGCAATATGAAATGAACTTTCCTCTTAGATTACTAAAATAAATATGAATTTCTACTTAGAGATTTCCTCTAAGTCCTCAAGTCTAGTAAAAGCATATGCAAGTATATTACTAGACCGACTTAGAGAATTATGCATTTCCCCCTCCCTCTTCATCTCTTCATCTTTCTGTGTTGCATTCTGAGATAATCTATAGCTTAAATGATTTTGTAGCACATTAACTGGTTCTCTATTCTTATGACACTTCTGCTATGGAGGTATCAAAATTAGTATTTCACTTAGGGTAAAATCTCTCTGGTGTTTTATGAAATTTGAGTGTTCATGGGGACGGAATAGTTGTGCCATCTTGAGTCAATCTCAATAAACTCAATAATATCACTAATAATGATCACCTAATGTAAAGTCTTACAAGTCATTTACAGGATTGACTTTAAACATTCCAAGCATAGCTTTGAGAACAATGATTCCCAAACTATTTTAAATAATGACTAACAAACACTTACCAGGGAAAGCATCAAAGGTAATTCTGTCTCCAGGAACAGACCCATTAGGAGGTGCCAAGATTTCAACTTTGTCTGGTGAACTAGCACACATCACCATTGCCTGAGATACTACTCCCCTCATCTTTGCAGGTTTCAGGTTACAAAGTAAAATCACCATCCGATTTTGCATCTGTGTGAAATATAAATTGATGATTAAACATGTCTAGAGATTTAGAATAATCTTATCTAGAATATATTAAGGTACACCTAATATGCTAAATATCAAATGTCCTATTTTTGTGGCTGTTTTTATCCTTATCTGTGTCCAAAATCTTTTATGTTGTTAAGAAGTCTTATATCAACATGAAAAAAAATTCTATAAATTGACAATGCATTAGAGATCAAACAGCAGAGGCAATAATATTTCACTTAAATATAAATAAAGAAATGGCTGAGTGAAACAGATTTGGTTTTGAATTTAATCTGCCATGTACTAGCAATGAGGCTGTATAAAGTTGATCTCCCTGTTTCCTCACAAAAGGAGGGAAATGATATTAAAGACTTGTCACAAGGATTAAATCACAACATGTAAATAAGTATTTAGCTTATCATTAGCACTAAAATAAATGCACATTTTTTCTCCTATATGTTTGATCATTTCCAATACTATGCAAGGTTCATTTCCTAAGCTAAAAAATACTGATCATTTAACAATTCAAGCATTGTGCACACTACAATGAACAATTATGGCTATTTCTATAATTTGTTAAAGAAGTACATAAATATTTCTGTAAACTTCAAATTTACTACCAAATTCTATGATTAAAAAAAATTAGCCTAAGGCTCAAATTTAAAAGGCCCCCATTTTGGAGGTCTTCATGAATTCTTATTGTCTTCAAACAAATAACTGTAAAATGCCACATATATGGGAACTTCAAAACAAAAGTTATAGCAAATATGTATAAGAAAAACAACAGGGTTAGCTAGATGCAATCTGTTAAGAATCAGATGAGAGCTGTGGACCTTTACCTTAGAAAAATAAACAAATGTACAAAATTTGGTATGCAGTTTTGGGGAGCTAAGTGCTATTACTTTATAGACTGCTTACTAGTACTGACTTGTTGGGTTAGATACAGATGTGTACATAAATAGCTTTGCTTATGGCTGTGAATGATAGCTTCTGGAAGAGAAGAAAAAGTCTGTAACTTATGAGAACAAAAACGTTGAAGCCCCAAGGAGGAGGAGTTTTTCCAATTTGAGCTGGCTCAAGATCAGTTGGTTCTTTTCTCCAGGGCTCCTTATGAACCTAACTTCATAAGCAGTTATAAAGGAGCCCTGGTCCTATACAAAACGGATGTTAAAAAGAAAAAGCACACATATGTGCCAAGTCTATCTTTTTTTCACAGATAAGAGAAATTTCTTCACTGATCTCCTTAATTCCATCTTTCTCCCCTCCACAAAGCAACCGGATGATACTACTAATATGTGACACAGAGCACATTAGCCCTTAGCTCAAAAATCCTCCAATGGCTTTCATCTCACTCAGAATAAAAGCCCATGTTTTTACAATGATCTCTAATACCCTATATCATTTGGCATCTTTATCTCTGATTTCATCTCCCATGACATTTCCCCTTATTTAGTCTGCTACAGTGACACTGGCCTCCTGCTGTTCTTTGAACATCCCAAGAATACTTCTGACTCAGGGCTGCCTGAAAATGCTCTCCCACCAGACAGAATGACTTGCTTTCTTCATTTTCTTAGACCTTTACTTAAATATCACTTTCTTTGGTCTTCCATGGCCACTTTATATAAATGACAACATCTTCCTAGTCTCAATACTTCCTAGATTCTTTCCCTACTTCATTTTTCTCCTGATATTTATCACCATTTAACACACTATATATTACGATTTTCTGACTCCCTCATAGGGATATAAGCTTCACAAAGGCAGGGCTTTTTGTTTTTTTAAGCAAATCTATCTATCTATCTATCTATCTATCTATCTTTCTATTTTAATTCACTTGCCTAGAATACTTCCTGGCACAGTACAGATGCTCAATAAATATTAGCATCTAGAAACAGGAATGAATAAATGTAGGAATTTACACAAGTTCACAAAGCCAATAAGCAACAAAGTTGGCAAAGGACTGAGAGGCAGAACTATTTTAATGCTGAAGTCTTTGCAATATCTCAAGCACTATGGGGCAGAGGAGATAGGTAAATGATGCAAATTACTACAGAAGATGTCTAGAAAGAGCAAATTAAAAACTATTACTGTCTTTGATTCGTGCCATGGTCATTGGAAATATAGATACATTTAAATATCTAAATAATAAAATACAAAACATCAATTTCTTTTTGTGGTACACAGGCCTCTCACTGTTGTGGCCTCTTCCGTTGCGGAGCACAGGCTCCAGACGCGCAGGCTCAGCGGCCATGGCTCACGGGCCCAGCCACTCTGCAGCATGTGGGATCTTCCCGGACTGGGGCACGAACCCGTGACCCCTGCATTGGCAGGCGGACTCTCAACCACTGTGCCACCAGGGAAGCCCCAAAACATCAAATTTTTAATGAATAAAGGAATACCATTAAAAATTGCAAGTTCAATCTTCATGATCCCCTCTCCTCTTTCCTCTTCAGGTATGAAAATATTTCTTGAGTTATAAAGAAATAAAACTTGCTTTCTTAATTTTAGATTGGTGCTTTCTGAATTACATAACAAGGACTTTAAAAATCAAGGAATAAAATTCCATGATGGAACAATGATGTTAAATACCAAACTAAAAACATTTTTAAAAATTGAGAAAAAAATAACATATCATTTCTTCTTTCTATGTTCCTGAATTTGATCTTAATTTACAGATGTTCTGCAAGTTTTTGCTAGTTTTATGCACTTTTTGGTGGAATTCATTACATTCAAACCAATCAACTGAATCAATACCGGCTCATGTTGTGCAGTATAATACAAAATTACATGAAAAAACATTAAGAAAGAGGGAATGAAGGTGAAATGTATATGTAGAAATAATTTTAGCTATACAGATTACCTGTTCAAGAGGAACATGATTCACCAGGCCACTGACAACTGTTCTTAAGGCTGTTTCTCCAACATCTACCTCTTCTACATACAAAGAATCTGCATCAGGGTGTTTTCTGGCAGTGATGATACAACCGATTCGAAGATCCAGACGGGATACGTCAATAGGCTTAGAGTCAGCACTTCCTCCTGCTGGTTGTTGTTTTTTCTCCTTTTTCTCTCCTAAAAATATTTATAAATGGATAAACATCAGAAGTAAAAATACACTATGAGGGCTTCCCTGGTGGCGCAGTGGTTGAGAGTCCGCCTGCCGATGCAGGGGACGCAGGTTCATGCCCCAGTCCGGAAAGATCCCACATGCCGTGGAGCGGCTGGGCCCGTGAGCCATGGCCACTGAGCCTGCGCGTCTGGAGCCTGTGCTCCGCGATGGGAGAGGGCACAACAGTGAGAGGTCTGCGTACGGCAAAAAAAAAAAAAAAAAAAAAAAAAAAGAGGACGGCTTGAAGATGGGGGAAGAGTAAGACGCGGAGATCGCCTTCCTCCCCACGGATACACCAGAAATACATCTACACGTGGAACAACTCCTACAGAACACCTACTGAAGGCTGGCAGAAGACCTCAGACCTCCCAAAAGGCAAAAAATTCCCCACGTACCTGGGTAGGGCAAAAGAAAAAAAGAAAAAACAGAGACAAAAGAAGAAGGACGGCACCTGCACCAGTGGGAGGGAGCTGTGAAGGAGGAAAAGTCTCCACACACTAGGAAGCCCCTCCGCAGGCGGAGACTGCAGGAGGCGGAGGGGGGAGCTTCGGAACCGCGGAGGAGTGCACAGCAACGGGTGCGGAGGGCAAAGCGGGGAGATTCACGCACAGAGGATTGGTGCCAACCGGCACTCACCAGCCCGAGAGGCTTGTCTGCTCACCCGCCCGAGAGGCTTGTCTGCTCACCCGCCGGGGCGGGCGGGGCTGCGAGCTGAGGCTCGGGTTTCGGTTTCGGACGGAGCGCAGGGAGAGGACTGGGGTTGGCGGCTTGAACATAGCCTGAAGGGGTTAGTGCACCACGACTAGCCGGGAGGAAGTCCAGGGAAAAGTCTGCACCTGCCGAAGAGGCAAGAGACTTTTTCTTCCCTCTTTGTTTCCTGGTGCGTGAGGAGAGGGGTTTAAGAGCGCTGCTTAAAGGAACTCCAGAGACGGGCGCGAGCCGTGGCTAAAAGCGCAGACCCCGGAGACGGGCGGGAGACGCTAAGGCAGCTGCTGCCGCCACCAAGGGGCCTGTGTGCGAGCACAGGTCACTCTCCACACCCCTCTTCCGCGGAGCCTGTGCAGCCCGCCACTGCCAGGTTCCCGGGATCCAGGGACAACTTCCCCGGGACAACGCACGGCGGGCCTCAGGCTGGTGCAACGTCAGGCCGGCCTCTGCCGCAACGTCACGCTGCCTCTGCCGCCGCAGGCCGGCCCCGCACGCAGTGCCCCTCCTTCCCCCATCCCCCAACCCCCGGCCTGAGTGAGCCGGAGGCCCCGAATCAGCGGCTCCTTTAACCCCGTCCTGTCTGAGCGAAAAAACAGACGCCCTCCAGCGACCTACACGCAGAGGCAGGGCCAAATCCAAAGCTGAGCTCCTGTGAGCTGTGAAAACAAAGAAGAGAAAGGGAAATCTCTCCCAGCAGCCACAGAAGCAGCGGATTAAAGCTCCACAATCAACTTGATATACCCTGCATCTGTGGAATACCTGAATAGACAAGGAATGATCCCAAATTGAAGAGGTGGACTTTAGGAGCGAGATCTATGATTTTTTTCCCTTTTCCTCTTTTTGTGAATGTGTACGTGTATGCTTCTGTGTGAGATCTTGTCTGTAGAGTCTTGCTTCCACCATTTGTCCTAGGGCTCTATCCGTCCATGGTTTTTTTTAAAACATTTTTTTCTTAATAATTAATTTTAATTGTAATAACTTTATTATACTTTACCTTCGGTCTTTCTTTCTTTCTTTCCTTCCTTCCTTCCCTCCTTTAGACAACGAATCACCCCAAATTGAGGAGGTGGTCTCTGAGAGCAAGATTTATGAATTTTCCCCCTTTACCTCTTTTTGTGAGGGTGTATGTGTATGCTTCTGTGTAAGATTTTCTCTGTATAGCTTTGCTTCCAACATTTGTCCTAAGGTTCTATCCGTCCCTTTTTTTTTTCTAAATATTTTTTAATTCAATAACTATATTATACTTTATTTTATTTTTACTGTATCTTCTTTCTTTCCTTTTTTCTTCTTTCCCTCCTTCCTTCCTCCCTCCCTCCCTCCCTCCTTTCTTTCCTTCTTTGCTTCCTTCCTTCCTTTCCTCCTTTCCTTCTTTCTTTCCTCATACTTCTACTAATTCTCTCTACTTTTTCTCCCTTTTATTCTGAGCCGTGTGGATGAAAGGCTCTTGGTGCTCCAGCCAGGAGTCAGGGCTCTGCCTCTGAGGTAGGAGAGCCAACTTCAGGTCACTGGTCAACAAGAGACCTCCCAGCTCCACATAATATTAAACGGCGGAAATCTCCCAGAGACCTCCATCTTAACACCAGCACCCAGCTTCACTCAACGACCAGCAAGCCACAGTGCTGGACAACCTATGCCAAACAACTAGCAAAACAGGAACACAACCCCACCCATTAGCAGAGAGGCGGCCTAAAATCATAATAAGGCCACAGACACCCAAAAACACACCACCAGACGTGAACCTGCCCACTAGAGAGACAAGATCCAGACTCATCCACCACAACACAGGCACTAGTCCCCTCCACCAGGAAGCCTACACAACCCACTGAAACAACCTTAGCCACTGGAGACAGACATCAAAAACAACGGGAACTACAAACCTGCAGCCTGCAAAAAGGAGACTCCAAACACAGTAATATAAGCAAAATGAGAAGACAGAAAAACACACAGCAGATGAAGGAGCAAGATAAAAATGCACCAGACCTAACAAATGAAGAGGAAATAGGCAGTCTACCTGAAAAAGAATTCAGAATAATGATAGTAAGGATGATCCGAAATCTTGGAAGTAGAATGGACAAAATGCAAGAAACAGTTAACAAAGACCTAGAAGAAATAAAGATGAGACAAGCAATGATGAACAATGCAATAAATGAAATTAAAAATACTCTAGAAGGGATCAATAGCAGAATAACAGAGGCAGAAGAACGGATAAGTGACCTGGAAGATAAAGTAGTGGAAATAACTACTGCAGACCAGAATAAAGAAAAAAGAATGAAAAGAACTGAGGACAGTCTCAGAGACCTCTGGGACAACATAAAACGCACCAACATTCGAATTATAGGGGTTCCAGAAGAAGAAGAGAAAAAGAAAGGGACTGAGAAAATATTTGAAGAGATTATAGTTGAAAACTTCCCTAATACGGGAAAGGAAATAGTTAATCAAGTCCAGGAAGCACAGAGAGTCCCATACAGGATAAATACAAGGAGAAATACGCCAAGATACATATTAATCAAACTGTCAAAAATTAAATACAAAGAAAGCATATTAAAAGCAGCAAGGGAAAAACAACAAATAACACACAAGGGAATCCCCATAAGGTTAAGAGCTGATCTCTCAGCAGAAACCCTACAAGCCAGAAGGGAGTGGCAGGACATACAGAAAGTGATGAAGGAGGAAAACTTGCAACCAAGTTTACTCGACCCAGCAAGGATCTCATTCAGATTTGATGGAGAAATTAAAACCTTTACAGACAAGCAAAGGTGAGAGAGTTCAGCACCACCAAACCAGCTTTACAACAAATGCTAAAGGAACTTCTCTAGACAAGAAACACAAGAGAAGGAAAAGACCTATAATAATGAACCCAAAACAATTTAGAAAATGGGAATAGGAACATACATATCGATAATTACCTTAAATGTAAATGGACTAAATGCTCCCACCAAAAGACACAGATTGGCTGAATGGATACAAAAACAAGACCCTTATATATGCTGTCTACAAGAGACCCGCTTCAGACCTAGAGACACATACAGACTGAATGTAAGGGGATGGAAAAAGATAGTCCATGCAAATGGAAACCAAAAGAAAGCTGGAGTAGCAATTCTCATATCAGACAAAATAGACTTTAAAATAAGGACTATTAAAAGAGACAAAGAAGGACACTACATAATGATCAAGGGATCGATCCAACAAGAAGATATAACAATTATAAATATTTATGCACCCAACATAGGAGCACCTCAATACATAAGGCAAATACTAACAGCCATAAAAGGGGAGAGCGACAGTAACACATTCATAGTAGGGGACTTTAACACCCCACTTTCACCCATGGACAGATCATCCAAAATGAAAATAAATAAGGAAACACAAGCTTTAAATGATACATTAAACAAGATGGACTTAATTGATATTTATAGGACACTCCATCCAAAAACAACAGAATACACATTTTTCTCAAGTGCTCATGGAACATTCTCCAGGATAGATCATATCTTGGGTCACAAATCAAGCCTTGGTAAATTTAAGAAAACTGAAATTGTATCAAGTATCTTTTCCGACCACAACGCCATGAGACTAGATATCAATTACAGGAAAAGATCTGTAAAAAATACAAACACATGGAGGCTAAACAATACACTACTTAATAATGAAGTGATCACTGAAGAAATCAAAGAGGAAATAAAAAAATACCTAGAAACAAATGACAATGGAGACACAACGACCCAAAACCTATGGGATGCAGCAAAAGCAGTTATAAGAGGGAAGTTTATAGCTATACAAGCCCACCTTAAGAAGCAGGAAACATCTCGAATAAACAACCTAACCTTGCACCTCAAGCAATTAGAGAAAGAAGAACAAAAAAACCCCAAAGCTAGCAGAAGGAAAGAAATCATAAAAATCAGATCAGAAATAAATGAAAAAGAAATGAAGGAGACGATAGCAAAGATCAATAAAACTAAAAGCTGGTTCTTTGAGAAGATAAACAAAATAGATAAACCGCTAGCCAGACTCATCAAGAAAAAAAGGGAGAAGACTCAAATCAATAGAATTAGAAATGAAAAAGGAGAAGTAACAACTGACACTGCAGAAATAAAAAAAATCATGAGAGATTACTACAAGCAACTCTATGCCAATAAAATGGACAATCTGGAAGAAATGGACAAATTCTTAGAAATGCACAACCTGCCAAGACTGAATCAGGAAGAAATAGAAAATATGAACAGACCAATCACAAGCACTGAAATTGAAACTGTGATTAAAAACCTTCCAACAAACAAAAGCCCAGGACCAGATGGCTTCACAGGTGAATTCTATCAAACGTTTAGAGAAGAGCTAACACCTATCCTTCTCGAACTCTTCCAAAATATAGCAGAGGGAGGAACACTCCCAAATTCCTTCTACGAGGCCACCATCACCTTGATACCAAAACCAGACAAGGATGTCACAAAGAAAGAAAACTACAGGCCAATATCACTGATGAACATAGATGCAAAAATCCTCAACAAAATACTAGCAAACAGAATCCAACAGCACATTAAAAGGATCATACACCATGATCAAGTGGGGTTTATTCCAGGAATGCAAGGATTCTTCAATATACGCAAATCTATCAATGTGATAAACCATATTAACAAATTGAAGGAGAAAAACCATATGATCATCTCAATAGATGCAGAGAAAGCTTTCGACAAAATTCAACACCCATTTATGATAAAAACCCTCTAGAAAGTAGGCATAGAGGGAACTTTCCTCAACATAATAAAGGCCATATATGACAAGCCCACAGCAAACATCATCCTCAATGGTGAAAAACTGAAAGCATTTCCACTAAGATCAGGAACAAGACAAGGTTGCCCACTCTCACCACTCTTATTCAAAATAGTTTTGCAAGTTTTAGCCACAGCAATCAGAGAAGAATAGGAAATAAAAGGAATCCAAATCGGAAAAGAAGAAGCAAAGCTGTCACTGTTTGCAGATGACATGATACTATACATAGAGAATCCTAAAGATGCTACCAGAAAACTACTAGAGCTAATCAATGAATTTGGTAAAGTAGCAGGATACAAAATTAATGCACAGAAATCTCTGGCATTCCTATATACTAATGATGAAAAATCTGAAAGTGAAATCAAGAAAACACTCCCATTTACCATTGCAACAAAAAGAATAAAATATCTAGGAATAAACCTACCTAAGGAGACGAAAGACCTGTATGCAGAAAATTATAAGACACTGATGAAAGAAATTAAAGATGATACAAATAGATGGAGAGATATACCATGTTCTTGGATGGGAAGAATCAACATTGTGAAAATGACTCTACTACCCAAAGCAATCAACAGATTCAATGCAATCCCTATCAAACTACCACTGGCATTTTTCACAGAACTAGAACAAAAAATTTCGCAATTTGTATGGAAACACAAAAGACCCCGAATAGCCAAAGCAATCTTGAGAACGAAAAAAGGAGCTGGAGGAATCAGGCTCCCTGATTTCAGACTATACTACAAAGCTACAGTAATCAAGACAGTATGGTACTGGCACAAAAACAGAAAGATAGATCAGTGGAACAGGATAGAAAGCCCAGAGATAAACCCACGCACATATGGACACCTTATCTTTGATAAAGGAGGCAGGAATGTACAGTGGAGAAAGGACAGCCTCTTCAATAAATGGTGCTGGGAAAACTGGACAGGTACATGTAAAAGTATGAGATTAGATCACTCCCTAACACCATACACAAAAGTAAGCTCAAAATGGATTAAAGACCTAAATGTAAAGCCAGAAACTATCAAACTCTTAGAAGAAAACATAGGAAGAACACTCTATGACATAAATCACAGCAAGATCCTTTCTGACCCACCTCCTAGAGTAATGGAAATAAAAACAAAAATAAACAAATGGGACCTATTGAAACTTCAAAGCTTTTGCACAGCAAAGGAAACCATAAACAAGACCAAAAGACAACCCTCAGAATGGGAGAAAATATTTGCAAATGAAGCAACGGACAAAGGATTAATCTCCAAAATTTACAAGCAGCTCATGCAGCTCAATAACAAAAAAACAAACAACCTAATCCAAAAATGGGCAGAAGACCTAAATAGACATTTCTCCAAAGAAGATATACAGAATGCCAACAAACACATGAAAGAATGCTCAACATCATTAATCATTAGGGAAATGCAAATCAAAACTACAATGAGATATCATCTCACACCAGGCAGAATGGCCATCATCAAAAAATCTAGAAACAATAAATGCTAGAGAGGGTGTGGAGAAAAGGGAACACTCTTGCACTGCTGGTGGGAATGTGAATTGGTTCAGCCTCTATGGAGAACAGTATGGAGGTTCCTTAAAAAACTACAAATAGAACTACCATATGACCCAGCAATCCCACTACTGGGCATATACCCTGAGAAAACCAAAATTCAAAAAGAGTCATGTATCAAAATGTTCATTGCAGCTCTATTTACAATAGCCCGGAGATGGAAACAACCTAAGTGCCCATCATCGGATGAATGGATAAAGAAGATGTGGCACATATATACAATGGAATATTACTCAGCCTTAAAAAGAAACGAAATTGAGTTATTTGTAATGAGATGGATAGACCTAGAGTCTGTCATACAGAGTTAAATAAGTCAGAAAGAAAAAGACAAATACCGTATGCTAACACATATATATGGAATTTAAGAAAAAAAAAGGATGTCATGAAGAACCTAGGGGTGGGACGGGAATAGAGACACAGACCTACTGGAGAACGGACTTGAGGATATGGGGAGGGGGAAGGGTGAGCTTTGACAGGGCGAGAGAGAGTCATGGACATACACACACTAACAAAGGTAGTAAGGTAGATAGCTAGTGGGAAGCAGCCGCATGGCACAGGGATATTAGCTCGGTGCTTTGTGACAGCCTGGAGGGGTGGGATAGGGAGAGTGGGAGGGAGGGAGACGCATGAGGGAGGACATATGGGAACATATATATATATATAACTGATTCACTTTGTTATAGAGCAGAAACTAACACACCATTGTAAAGCAATTGTACCCCAATAAAGATGTTAAAATAAATAAATTAATTAATTTAAAAAAAAACGGGAGAAAAAAAAACCACTGTGAAAATCTCTATAGCATTGATGCTGGTGAGCTTAAAAGAAAAAAAGAAATGAGTGTTTATCTCCTATCTTCATTTAAATAACAAAGGAAAGAATTACTCATGTCACAATATTTGAACCCTTTTTAATCTATTTCTCTGTTGAATTAACTGTCTATATCTCTAGTTAAAGACATAGAGTAGATGTTGGTAATCTATAGCTCAAGGGCAAATCCAGCCCACTGCCTGCCTGTCAAAAAGTTTTATTAGAACAAAATCATGTTTATTAATTTACATGTTGTCTATGGATACTTTGGTACTACGGCAGAGTGGAGTAGTTGTAACAGAGACTTTATGGCCAGCAAATAACCTTTTAAAGAGAAAATTTGCCTTTCCCTGAAATAGAAGTGTAAAAAATCCTTTAAGATTTAAGATTTACTGTGACTCTAGAGAGTCACATTTTATTCTGATTATGTTTACAAAATTCTACTTTTATTTATATGCTGATAATATAACTCTTATTAGCATAAGATTACTTTAGCCATTGAGTCAAAATGCAACCTGTATAGAGTTCATATTCCTAAAGTTTACATTTAGACTCTCTGGCAGAAAAAAAATGTAAAACAAAACAAAAACTTATTTACCTCCCAATCTTAAGAGATAAGTTATTATGGCTTGAAACATTGTTTTTGTTTGTTTTTTGTTTGTTTGTTTGTTTTTTACAGTATGCGGGCCTCTCACTGTCGTGGCCTCTCCCGTTACGGAGCACCGGCTCCGGACGCGCAGGCTCAGCGGCCATGGCTCATGGGCCCAGCCGCTCTGCGGCATGTGGGATCTTCCCGGACGGGGGCACAAACCTGTGTCCCCTGCATCGGCAGGCGGACTCTCAACCACTGCGCCACCAGGGAAGCCCGAAAACATTGTTTCTTAACTATTTCTTTGTTTTATCTTTGAACAAATATTTACTCAGATCTACAGCACTGAAAAAAGTAAGATGAGTGGCACATGCTAGCTAAGCACTAAAAATCTCTTTTAAGAAAGTGATGTATACAGTGAACATGTGATAAATATTACATACACAAAGAAATATAGAAGCACAGAGAAGAATAATTCTGCCTGGAGTAGGAATAGATGATTTTGTGTAAAAAGCATTCACAATTTACACAAAGATAGTTTATAAATGAGAAGGTAGAGCTAGTTTAAAATAATGGACAATTTTTACTTTCATTAGCAAATTTTAAAAAAATACTATTTTCCATGTAACATATTAGCAAAGATTTTTTTAAAGAGTAAAAGCCCAAATGATATAGAAATATATATATAAAATTACTACAAAAATCTTAATAGTAGTTATCTTTGAGTCATAAACTATACATTTATTTTAAAATACTACATACATAGTACTATAACAGCACAATATAGCTATTTTCATATACATTTTTAAACTTTACTCTCTAGGCATCTGAAATACCTTTATCAGGAATCCACATTCCAGAGGTGATTGCAAATATCAAAATCTATACCAAGAACTTTGTTAGTCATCTTAAGGGATTTTAGAAATGTTTCATTAACAAATGAGTGATGCTTATAAGTGGCAGTATAGAAAGACTGTATGGGTGCCACAACCCTTGTGTGAGCAGAATTTTGGAATCTGGCAACCTTAGCAGCCAAACACCAATGGAACAGCCTTCTAATCCATCACTGTCCAATATAGTAGTTGCCAACCCTACAGAGCTATTAACATTTAAATTTAAAATAATTAAAAATTCAGTTCTTTAGTCATACTAGACACATTTCAAATAGCTGCATGTGGTTATTGTCTACTGTGTTGGATAATGCAGCTATACAGAACAGGAAGTTCTATTGAACAGAGGCATTCTAGACCTAGATCTCCATTTGGTTTTGTGTGCTCCCTCCTCCTCCAAAGGAAGACTTTGTTGTCTCATTTGACTAGAAGGTTGACTGACCCTGCAGCCACAGTAACGCATCCTCTTTGAGGACGGACTTCACCAAACTTATAAGAACAGGCTGCATGACTGTTCTGTGCCTACTTAATAAAATTCATAAAGTGAAAGAATTAGTCTGAACTGCTTTCTTTGTAACCATACCACCTAGTGGTGAAGTTATGTAGGAGAGGATGTACAGCCGCTAACTACTTCTAACAGAGGCTATTGATGCTTACCAAAAGAACTCAGAAGTGCTAAAATGGCTTAGGTTAGCTCACAGATCCCTGAGCCACTTTATATTTTCCAAAAAAATTTTAACTTAGTTTAAATACTATGAGAGGCATGTATAATGAATTATAAAAGCACATTTTTAGACATGCCTGGGGAAATGAAGTCCAGAAAGGAATAAAAGAAAATTAAATAAAAAAGGAGTCAGATTTATGATTAGAAAAATAGCTTTAGCAGCAATGGAAGGACAGACTAGAAAAAATGAGGCTTGAACATTAATTTAGATGAGATCATGAGAACCTGAACTACCTGGTAGCACCTAACAAAATGGAGGAACAGAGCTGCGCTCCAGATATGTTGTGGTGGTAGGAATTACAGGCATACCTGATTTTATTGTGCTTCCCTTTACTGCACTTTGCAGATACTCCATTATTTACAAATTGAAGGTTTGTGGCAACCCTGCATCAAGTGTCTCTTGGCCCCATTCTTTCAACAGCATTTGCTCACTTCGTGTCTTTGTGTCACATTTTGGTAATCCTCACAGTATTTCAAACTTTTTCCTTATTATTATATTTGTTATGGTGATCTGTGGCTGTGATCTTTGATGTCACTACTGTAATTGTTTGGGGGTACCACAAGCCATGTCCGTATAAAATGCTGAACTTAATAAATGTTGTGTGTGTTCTGCCTGTCCACCAACAAGCCAACCCGTCTCTCTCCCTCTCCTCGGGCCTCCCTACTCCCTGAGACACAATATTGAAATTAAGCCAATTAATTACCCTACAATGGCCTCTAAGTGTACAAGTGAAAGGAAGAGTCACACATTCTTCACATTCAAAAGCTAGAAATGAGTAAGCTTAGTGAGGAAGGCATGTCAAAACCCAAGATAGGCCAAAAGCTGGATCTCTTCTGCCAAACAGCCAAGTTGTGAATTCAAAGAAGTTGAAGAAAACTAAAAGTGCTACTCCAGTGAAGCCATGAATGGTAAGAAAACAAAACAGCCTTATTGTTAATATGGAGAAAGTTTTAGTGGCCTGGATAGAAGAGCACACCAGCCATAACATTCCCGTAAGCCAAAGCCTAACCCAGAGCAAAGCCCTCTCTTCAATTCTGTAAAGGCTGAGAGAGATGAGAAATCTGCAAGAAGAAAAGTTTAAAGCTAGCAGTGCTTGGTTCATCAGCTTTAAGGAGAGAAGTTATCTCCATAACATAAAATTTCAAGGTGAAGCAGCAAGTGCTGTTATAGAAGCTACAGCAAGTTATCCAGAAGATCTAGCTAAGATAATTAATGAAGTGGCTACCCTAGACAACAAATTTTCAATGCAGATGAAACAGCCTTCTATTTGTAGGAAAATGCCATCTAGGACTTTCACAGCAAGAGAGAAGTCAATGCTTGGCTTCAAAGGACAAGCTGACTCCCTTGTTAGGGGCCAATGTACCTGGTGACTTGAAGTTGAAGCCAATGCTCACTTACTATTCTGAAAATCCTAGGGCCTTTAAGAATGATGCTAAATCTATTCTGTTTGTGCTCTATAAATGGAACAACAAAGCCTGGATGACACTATGTCTGTTTACAACATGGTTTACAAAATACTTTAAGCCCACTGTTGTGACTTTCAGTTCACAAGAATGATTCCTTTCAAGATGTTACTGCTCACTGACAATGCACCTGGTCACCCAAGAGCTCTCATAAAGATGTACAATGAGATTATAGCCCATGGATCAAGAAGTTTGACTTGCAAGTCTTATTCTTTAAGAAATATATTTTTTAAAGCTATAGCAGCCATACATAGTGATTCCTCTGATGGATTTAAGCAAACTAAATTGAAAAGCTTCTGGAAAGGATTCACCATTCTAGTTGCCATTAAGAATATTTGTGATTCCTCTATGACATAAATCACAGCAAGATCCTTTCTGACCCACCTCCTAGAGTAATGGAAATAAAAACAAAAATAAACAAATGGGACCTAATGAAACTTCAAAGCTTTTGCACAGCAAAGGAAACCATAACCAAGACCAAAAGACAACCCTCAGAATGGGAGAAAACATTTGCAAATGAAGCAACTGACAAAGGATTAATCTCCAAAATTTACAAGCAGCTCATGCAGCTCAATAACAAAAAAACAAACAACCCCATCCAAAAATGGGCAGAAGACCTAAATAGACATTTCTCCAAAGAAGATATACAGAATGCCAACAAACACATGAAAGAATGCTCAACATCATTAATCATTAGAGAAATGCAAATCAAAACTACAATGAGATATCATCTCACACCAGGCAGAATGGCCATCATCAAAAAATCTAGAAACAATAAATGCTGGAGAGGGTGTGGAGAAAAGGGGACACTCTTGCACTGCTGGTGGGAATGTGAAATGGTTCAGCCACTATGGAGAACAGTATGGAGGTTCCTTAAAAAACTACAAATAGAATTACCATATGACCCAGCAATCCCACTACTGGGCATATACCCTGAGAAAACCAAAATTCAAAAAGAGTCATGTACCAAAATGTTCATTGCAGCTCTATTTACAATAGCCCAGAGCTGGAAACAACCTAAGCGCCCATCATCGGATGAATGGATAAAGAAGATGTGGCACATATACACAATGGAATATTACTCAGCCTTAAAAAGAAATGAAATTGAGCTATTTGTAATGAGATGGATAGACCTAGAGTCTGTCATACAGAGTGAAGTAAGTCAGAAAGAAAAAGACAAATACCGTATGCTAACACATATATATGGAATTTAAGGGAAAAAAATGTCATGAAGAACCTAGGGGTAAGACAGGAATAAAGATGCAGACCTACTGGAGAACGGACTTGAGGATATGGGGAGGGGGAAGGGTGAGTTTTGACAGGGCGAGAGAGAGTCATGGACATATACACACTAACAAACGTAGTAAGGTAGATAGCTGGGGGGAAGCAGCCACAAGGCACAGGGATATTAGCTCGGTGCTTTGTGACAGCCTGGAAGGGTGGGATGGGGAGAGTGAGAGGGAGGGAGACGCAAGAGGGAAGACATATGGGAACATATGTATATGTATAGCTGATTCACTTTGTTATAAAGCAGAAACTAACACACCATTGTAAAGCAATTATACCCCAATAAAGATGTTTTTAAAAAAAAAAAAAAAGAATATTTGTGATTCATGGAAAGAGGTCAAATATCAACAGTAACAGGAGTCTGGAAGAAGCTGATTCTAATCCTCATATATAACTTGCGGGGTTCAAGATTTCAGTAGAGGAAGGAACTGCAGATGTGGTGGAAATAGCAAGAGAATTAGAAGTGGAGCTTGAAGATGTGACTAAACTGCTGCAATCTCATGATAAAATTTTAATGGATAAGGAGTTGCTTCTAATGGATGAGAAAAGAAAGTGGTTTCTTGATATGAAATCAACTCCTGGTGAAGATGCTGTGAAGATTGTTGAGGATAACAAAGGATTTAGAATATTACATAAACTTAGTTGATAAAGCAATGGCAAGGTTTGAGAAGACTGACTCCAATTTGGAAAGAAATTCTACTGTGGGTAAAATGCTATCAAACAGCATGTGTGCTACAGAGAAACAGTTTGTGAGAGAAAGATTCAATCAGTACAGCAAACTTCACTGTTGTCTTATTTTAAGAAACTGCCACAGGCCCCCACCCTTCAGAAATCATGAGCCTGATCAGTTAGCAGCCCTCAACATTGAGAAAAGACTCTCCCCAAGCAAAAAGATGATGACTTGCTGAAGGTTCAGATGATGGTTAGCATGTGTTAGCAATAAAGTATTTTTAATTAAGTTATATACACTATTTTTTTTAGACACACTGCTTTTGAACATTTAACAGACTACAGTATAGTACAAACATAACTTTCATATGTACTAGGAAACCAAAAAATTCTTGTGACTTGCTTTCTTGTGATATTTGCTTTATTGCAGTGGCCTGGAATTGAACCTGCAATATCTCTTGAGGTATGCTTGTATAGGCTTTGGTAGCCAATTAAATATGAAATTGAGGGACAGGGACAAGTTAAGCTTGACTCTAAGATTTCTACTCTAGTTGCCTAAGTGGACTGTGATATACTTTGCACTTCAGATCTTAATAGGTTCCTAAAACTTCAACACCCCCATGCTAGTTCAGAAATTCTGGTTTGACTGGAATATCCCTTTCCTATCTTCACAACTGGTTCTAAGCTAACTTTCTACCTGTGATTTCTCTGAAACTATCCCCTACATATACACCTAAATTCAGTCATACCAAACTACACATGAGCCTCTATACTTAATCTCTACTTTGTTTTTAGTTATGCTGGTCCCTCTACCTCAAATGCCACACTCTTACTCTGTCATCCTTTAGAGCCCAGGTTCCATGTTCCATTATCCTATTGTTCCTAACTTTAGTTCATAAAAGTCTGAACTTTCTTCTTGACACCATTATTATCAAAAATGCTGACAGGTGATAAACAAGTCAAGTGCCAAATAACTTCAACTGTTCAAAAATACCTTTCTTTTCAATTTTCTCTTTCATCTTTTCTCCTTCTCCTCCTCCTCCTTTTATCTGCTCTTTGGCACCAGAAGATATGGCTGTTATTGGTATAGACTGTGTCACATTTTCAGAAACCGCAGAATCAGCTTGCAGTGGAATACCATATGGGAATGGTATCTGTTTTACTGAGAGAGAAAATGAAAATAATGTCGTTTATATTAAACAACAAACAAATGGAAAACTGTGAATAACAAATATGAACTCTTTATTTTTTTAATTGAAATATAGTTGTACAATATTATGTTACAGGTGTACAATATAGTGATTCACAATTTTTAAACGTTATACTCCATTTAGTTATTATAAAATATTGCCTATATTCCCCATAATGTACAATATATCCTTGTACAAACAATAGTTTGTACCTCTTAATCCCCAACTCCTATATTGCCCCTCCCCCTTCCCCTCTCCTGGGTGGTAACCACTGGTTTGTTTTCTAAATCTGTGTCAGCTTCTTTTTTATTATATTCACTAGTTTGTTACAATTTTTAGATTCCTCCTATAAATGATACAGTATTTGCCTTTTTCTGTCTGACTTACTTCACTCAGCATAATACCCTCTGAGTCCACACATGTTGCTGCAAATGGCAAAATTTCATGCTTTTTTATGGCTGAGCAGTACTCCACTGTGTTTGTATGTATATACTACATCTTCTTTATCCATTCATCTGTTGATGGACATTTAAGTTGCTTCCATATCTTGGCAATCGTAAACAATGCTGCTATGAACATTGGGGTACATGTATCTTTTTGAATTAGTGTTTTTGGTTTTTTGGATATATAACTAGGAGTGGAACTGCTGGGTCATATGGTAGAACATGAACTCTTCTTAAAAAGGAAATTCAGTGTGTATGATTATCAAGTCTCTACTATCTGAGACTGTAGAAAGGCTGCCAAGAAATTAAGTTTATTTTAACCATAAAAGAATAAATGCATTATTCTCCTTCAATCACTAATGATTAAACTGAGAAAATTTTAGATGGCAACAATGTAAGTTAATATTTATTATAAACTTACTATGTCCCAGACACTTTTCAAAATGCTTTATCTGAATTAACTCTTGTAATTCTCATAAATACCCTAAGCAATAGGTTTTATTCATATCCACATTTACAGATGATCAACCTGAGCCATACAGAAGTTAAGAAACTGGCCCATCACACACATAGTGAGTAAGGGAAGTAAGAATTTATACCCAGGTTGTCTCCAGAGATTACACCCCCTCATGGTTTGGCAAGATGGCATGTTTTTCACTCAGGTTTTCTCTTAAGTTGAACAATCAACTGAAAAGATGTTTTAGTAACAATCATCAGACATAATGGAGAGAGATAGCAGCATTATTTGCCCATAATTCTGTTTCAAAAAACATTTTAAAGAAGTAAAGAAAATTGCTCCAGCAATGTTAAAAACATACTCACTGCCTAGTGAACATGGAAGAATAAAATCTTGTGAGGGATTTTGATGTGGCTTATATTCCAGCCAATATTCAAACCACTTTTCAGAGGTATTTTTAAGTTGTTTCAAGGCTTCTTTTAGTAATATGAAGCTCCATCTACCCCTATTTTATGTTTCAACAAGAGAGAATTCAGTACTTTAATTCAAACTGTTTGTTTCAGCGTTTTATTAAGATCACAGCTTAAAAGTTTAATGTTTACAGGGAGATCTTCTAGAACTGGGAGAAATGAAAAGCAGTTTTACACTGCTAATATTTTACCTGTTTATTTAATTCTGCACATGTATTCCAAATCTCCTAATCTTGGAAAACATCAATTATTTTCAAGTGAAAATAATATTCTCTCCAGTTGATAGTTTTAAGCATACATTATTGGCTTCTTCCTCTTACTTTTACTTAGCTAGGGTAGAATGCATACTAGAGCATTCAGAATAACTTAGTGAGAGAATAAAGGTCAAAAGGGAGTAGTAAGACAGGGTTTCACTACACCTGGGCCTCCTTAATTCACCCAGGAAGGATTTTCTACAATATAATCAAATGTTTTTCCATGTGGTACTTTGAAATTATAATAGAACTATTCATACTATTAATGTCATTTTATAATAATGTGAATTTATCTAGAAACCTTTAAAATAATTCAATAAAAATTTTCATTTTTTTTTTCAACATAAATGTTGGAATGATAATTATATGCTGACTTGGGTAACTTAAAACTAGTATTTGAGGGCTTCCCTGGTGGCACAGTGGTTGAGAGTCCGCCTGCCGATGCAGGGGACACAGGTTCGTGCCCTGGTCCGGGAAGATCCCACATGCCGTGGAGCGGCTGGGCCCGTGAGCCATGGCCGCTGAGCCTGCGCGTCCGGAGCCTGTGCTCCGCAATGGGAGAGGCCACAACAGTGAGAAGCCCGCGTACCGCAAAAAAAAAAAAAAGTATTTGATTTCAGGCAAATGACTACACATCTCTAAACTTCAATGTGTAAAACAAGGATATTTGTATATATGTAATTTTAAGGATAAAATATATAATGTATATGAAGCACTTGGCACGTAGTGCCTGGCATAAAGCAAAACTTAGTAAATGTTACCTAAATATTATTATGGCTTATTTTCAACAACTATATAGTGACATAGTTGATGATGATCAAAGGAATAGTGATGATCAAGTTTAATAGGGAATAGTGATGATCACAGTACAGAGATTAGAAGTACAGAGATTAGAAGTACAGCTTTCTGAACTCCAGCTTTGACACTTTTTGCATGATCTTAGGCAAGATCATTTATTTGCATTTTCTAAGTCTATATTTTCTCTTCAGTATAAGAGGATAAATGCATGAATGCGTGAGTAACCAAGCATAAAACCTAACTTAATAAACAATATAATTATTATTATGAATAAAAACCTATCATTTCTGTAATTAATCACCTCCATTTTGAATTTCTGCCTTAATTAGCTCTTGTTTCAATTCTTCAATTTCTTTCTTCAATTTAGCATTTTCAACTCGAAGTTTCTTCTCTTCTCTCAAAGTTGCCTGCAAAACTGGGATCAAGAACAACCAGTTAAGATACAGCTGTTTTCTAAAAGGTTTCTTATGGATACTACTTAAAAAAAGCATAGCCAGTTTAAACAAAGCTAGTAACCAAATGTTTGGCCAGTTTCTTTATATCAGTTTAGTATTTATTAAAATAACACGATATTTAAAAGAGAGAAAAAGGGGAAAAAATCTGTGAAGTAATAACAACATAAAAGGTTTTGTTTATCAATCATTTTCCTAGCTTTTATAAACATTCTTATGAACCTGGCTCAGAGTGTCAGTAACAGGTTAACTGTAAGAAAGAGAGACAAATATTAGACATATTAAACTTTTTAAAAAGTCTAAGATCTAATAATGATACCAAACAATAAAAAAAATTCTCATTTCTTCCTTTTTAGTGATTACCTTGTAAAAGGAACTGAATAATCTTTTACTCCTAATGTCTCAAAAGTTAAGCTGGTCAAACATTTAGTGAATGAAATAACTTCAAAGATTTGCTCAACACATAATATTCGAGGTCAGCAATAAGGTATTCAAAAATATAAAAGAAAAACAGTGATTCTTGGTGGGGTTGCTACTGCTTGCTAGGTGGGATTTTGAAAATCTGTGGGAGTATTTTTTGTTGTCACAAATAATGGGAGTCACTACTGGCATTTGTTAGGCAGGGGTCAGGGATGCCAGATGTCCTGAAATATACTAGATATTCCAGTAAAATGAAGAACCGTCTTACATTCTGCAGGATTTTGCAGCGGCCCATTGTACATTTGTATAAGTGAAACTCCTGTTAATTATTTGAGCCTAGATCCTAATTACTTTTTATATATAAACATTCTTAAACATTTTCATTATACTCTGAATTTTCTAGGAATCAAGTACCACGTAAATCAAGAGTAGACTGTACTTTGTTTTGTTCAAGAGCTTTACATAAAGAATCATTCATCATTCTGAGTAAATCAAAAACATGACTGAAAGCTGCTTTTGGTATCTGAGTTGTCTATACAAAGGCACACTACTGTATCAATCTGTATTATACCTGTTGCATTTTTGGTGATACCATGTATGTGAACCATGTAGCATGTGACCCTCTCATATGTCATGCAGTATAGTCCTGCCTAAGTATTTACTTACTGAAATACACATTTTTATTATTACTACTATTCACAAATTACTTCTTTTTTAATTCTCTTCTATATTACATATATCTCTAATCTCTTCATCTTACTAATGAAAATATTAAGAATTTTTAAAAATAAGAAAAATCCTTTTAAAATTTTAAGAAAAATAATAACAATGTTTATAAAACATTATAAAAATAATTAAAACAGTATTTAAAATTAAGAAAAAAATTGATAATGGGAAAAACTTTTAGAGAATGAATGTAGGATTCTATAAGCCATTCAGTTTTATGTAGCAAAGAAAAGCATTTATTTCTATAAGTGATGGTAAAGATTCTGGAATTTTCATAACATTAACATTGGCTATTGAGAAATAAAATATACTTAAACAAACAAAACAGAAAACAACCTAAATTTTAAAAGCAGAAATTCAGATTTGATATTTTTTGTATGCACCATAGCAATTTCCATGTAAAACTTAAGCACTGGAAAAAATGTAAAAATCATTTCAGAAAATACCCTAGCAGAGAGTAATGTGAAAGTATACATTTTCTTCTATACAAGGTTAGAGGAGATATTTGAGTTCATGTTTGACTCCACTCAATTTTATTCATTTTTAACCTCTAATTCTATACCAACTTATTTTAAGTATTTTCTTTTATCAGTCTTAAAATAATGTTGTTTTCTCTAAATATCACATATTCACTATACACCAATTCTAGCTTATCTTAACCCTATATTATTTCACTCATAATTGTAATATTAAAGGAATATAAAACTCATCATAAAGTTTGTGAAGTAATAATATAGGTGGTAAACATATATATATATTTTTGCTATGTTAATATATGAATTCATTTTAAGTTATCCCCCTAGAAAATTTAAATTTTCAAATTTCCTTACTTGCTTTCTCCTTAAGAAGAGCAACTTGCTGCTTAAGATATTCAATAATTTGATCTGCCTCGGCACCCTTCTGTTCCAGTCTCTTGAGAACGGCATCACTGGTTGCCATTTTTGCCAAGAAACGGCAGAAAATCCTAAGTGAAAAAATGGAAGTGATACATTATACTGTAGAATGAATAAATTTATTGTACAGGACACCATGAACAAGCAGTATGAGACGAAAAACATTTTCTACCGTAACAGAACAATGTTAGAAAAATACTCTCCTCTGAAGAGCAACAAACCAAACAAGAGGCAGAAATGTTAATAGATTAATTCCTCATTCTGTTTGGAAAAGAAAATCAATTTTTTCCTAAAAGCATGAAAACATGCTATTTAATCATATTTTAGGTTGGAAAGTTATTAAAAAAGCTTTAAAATACTACAGAATACTATGACATAAGATAGGAACACTAAGGGACAGAATAACAACAACCTTAACTAAGGGATAACTGAGTACCACACCTGAGTTGCAAAGTAAAGACAATTGCTGAATTCCTTTTTTGTATGTTTCTTTCATATATTGGATATTTCTACTGTTTATTTAATTATACACAAACTTACAAGTAAGGAAGAACATGTAAACTAGAAAAGACAAATATTAAAAGAAAAAGGTCGACAAATAGGAAAACACCAATATTAAACACATACCTACTCAGAAATAATTATCAGTATATATATACTGTATCCTTTGTAAAAAATTTGAATTAGAATTTTAACTTTATAATAATGCATAGAAATTAGAAAACAAGATATCAGTAAGCAGAAAAATGCATATATAAGCAAAATTCTGAGATTAATTCATCACGTTAAAGTTCTAACTGCCAAATGTTAAGACAAATAGTCACACTCAGAAAAGACACGGTTAATCATTAACAATACTAGGAACTTTGTCCCTAATTTAACATCAATTTATAATCCAAAGTATGCCACAAGCATTGCTGAAATAATTCTAATTTTAAATAAATGATATACTCAATAAACAGTGAAATTTTTTGATAAAAAAATGGCTAGTAGTGGACAAGATTGCTTTAAATTTCAAATTATTAGGCAATAACCATCCTATATAAAGAACATTCTAAGATGTTTACTATTTTTATAAAAAGAAAACCAACCCCAAAACACTTGATGCTAAAGTTGACAATTTATGATATGGAAGCAATTTAAAAAACCCTATAAAAATAAAGTTGCTAGTAATGAAGAAAATATAAATGGGGGGTGGGTGGTTAACCTGGAAAAGTCACAGTAAACTCCTCATTGACTATTATTTAATAGTTTAGAAAATGCAGAGGAAAAAAGTTACAAAAATGAAAATGAATATATAACCTTTTAAATTCTGCCAATTTTTACCAAAAGTGAATACAGAATACCCTGTTACTCCTCAAATGTCTGCAAAGCCAGAATCTTAGAGAAAACAATGTTAGTAACAGAGAAATCTTAGTGGAAAACACATTCACACATGTAAGCCATGAAGTCTTAAAAGAGAGAATAGACAAGGATCCTACACAACCATTTTTAGTTTTTTAAGGAACCACCATATTGTTCTCCATAGTGGCTGTGTCAATTTACATTCCCACCAACAGTGCAAGAGGGTTCCCTTTTCTCCACACCCTCTCCAGCATTTGTTGTTTGTAGATTTTCTGATGATGCCCATTCTAACTGGTGTGAGGTGATACCTCACTGTAGTTTTGATTTGTATTTCTCTAATAATTAGTGATGTTGAGCAGCTTTTCATGTGCTTCTTGGCTCTCTGTGTCTTCTTTACAGAAATGCCTATTTAGGTCTTCTGCCCATTTTTGGATTGGGCTGTTTATTTCTTTAATATTGAGCTGCATGAGCTGTTTATATATTTAGGAGATTAATCCTTTGTCCATTGATTCGTTGGCAAATATTTTCTCCCATTCTGTGGGTTGTCTTTTCATCTTGTTTATTGGTTTCCTTTGCTGTGCAAAAGCTTTGAAGTTTCATTAGGTCCCATTTGTTTATTTTTGTTTTTATTTCCATTACTCTAGGAGGTGGATCAAAAAAGATCTTGCTGTAATTCATGTCAAAGAGTGTTCTTCCTATGTTTTCCTCTAAGAGTTTTATAGTGTCCGGGCTTACATTTAGGTTTCGAATCCATTTTGAGTTTATTTTTGTGTATGATGTTAGGGAGGGCTCTAATTTCATTCTTTTACATGTAGCTGTCCAGTTTTCCCAGCACCACTTACTGAACAGACTGTCTCTTCTCCATTGTATATCCTTGCCTCCTTTGTCATAGATTAGTTGACCATAGGTGCGAGGGTTTATCTCTAGGCTTTCTATCTTGTTCCATTGAACTATGTTTCTGTTTTTGTGCCAGTACCATACTGTCTTGATTACTGTAACTTTGTAGTATAGTCTGAAGTCAGGGAGTCTGATTCCACCAGCTCTGTTTTTTTCCCCCAAAACTGCTTTGGCTATTCGGTGTCTTTTGTGTCTCCATACAAATTTTAAGATTTTTTGGTCTAGTTCCGTAAAAAATGCCATTGGTAATTTGATAGGGATAGCATTGAATCTGTAGATTGCTTTGGGTAGTATAGTCATTTTCACAATATTGATTCTTCCAATCCAAGAACACGGTATATCTCTCCATCTGCTGGTATCATCTTCAATTTCTTTCATCAGTGTCTTATAGTTTTCTGCATACAGGTCTTTTGTCTCCCTAGGTAGGTTTATTCCTAGGTATTTTATTCTTTTTGTTGCAATGGTAAATGGGAGTGTTTCCTTAATTTCTCATTCAAATATTTCATCATTAGTGTATAGGAATGCAAGGGATTTCTGTGCATTAATTTTGTATCCTGCAACTTTACCAAATTCATTGATTAGCTCTAGTAGTTTTCTGGTGGCATCCTTAGGATTCTCTATGTATGGTATCATGTCATCTGCAAACAGTGACAGTTTTACTTCTTGTTTTCCAGTTTGTATTACTTTTATTTCTTTTTCTTCTCTGATTGCCATGGATAGGACTTCCAACACTATGTTGAATAATAGTGGTGAGAGTGGACATCCTTGTCTTGTTCCTGATCTTAGAGGAAATGCTTTCAGTTTTTCACCATTGAGAATGATGTTTGCTGTGGGTTTGTCATATACGGCCTTTATTATGTTGAGGTAGGTTCCCTCTATGCCCACCTTCTGGAGAGTTTTTATCATACATCGGTGTTGAATTGTCAAAAGCATTTTCTGCATCTATTGAGATCATCATATGGTTTTTATTCTTCAATTTGTTAATATGGTGTATCACATTGATTGGTTTACATATTATGAAGAATCCTTGCATCCCTGGGATAAATTCCACTTGATCATGGTGTATGATCCTTTTAT
The DNA here is from genome assembly GCF_008692025.1 of Phocoena sinus. NCBI lineage: Eukaryota > Metazoa > Chordata > Mammalia > Artiodactyla > Phocoenidae > Phocoena > Phocoena sinus. The sequence goes on from NC_045767.1 coordinate 33,575,137, forward strand.
TGTGTTGTTGGATTCTGTTTGTTAGTATTTTATTGAGGATTTTTGCATCTATATTCATCAGTGATATTGGGCTATAATTTTTGTGTAGTATCTTTGTCTGGTTTTGGTATCAGGGTGATGGTGGCCTCATAGAATGAGTTTGGGAATGTTCCTTCCTCTGCAACTTTTGGAAGAGTTTGAGAAGGATGGGTGTTAGCTCTTTAAATGTTTGATAGAATTCACCTGTCAAGCCATCTGGTCCTGGACTTTTGTTTGTTGGAAGATTTTTAATCAGTTTCAATTTCATTACTTGTGATTGGTCTGTTCATATTTTCTATTACTTCCTGGTTCAGTCTTGAAAGGTTACACGTTTCTAAGAATTTGTCCATTTCTTCCAGGTTGTCCATTTTATTGGTATAATGTTGCTTGTAGTAGTCTCTTAGGATGCTTTGTATTTCTGCGGTGTCTGTTGTAACTTCTCCTGTTTCATTTCTAATTTTATTGATTAGAGTCCTCTCCTTCTTTTTCTTGATGAGTCTGGCTAATGGTTTATCAATTTTATCTCAAACAACCAGCTTTTAGTTTTATTGATCTTTGCCACTTTTTACCTTGTTTCTTTTGCATTTATTTCTGCTCTGAATTTTATGATTTTCTTTCTTCTTCTAACCTTGGGTTTTGCTTGCTCTTCATTCTGTAGTTCCTCTAGGTGTAAGGTTAGATTGTTTGAGATATTTCTTGTTTCTTGAGGTAGACTTGTATAGCTATAAACTTCCCTTAGAACTGCTTTTGCTGCATCCATAGGTTTTGGATCGTCATGTGTTCATTGTTATTTGTCTCTAGGTATTTTTTGATTTCCTCTTTGATTTCTTCATTGATCTCTTGGTTATTTAGTAATGTATTGTTTAGCCTCCATGTGTTTGTGTTTTTTACGTTGTTTTCCCTGTAATTCATGTCTAATCTCATAGCATTGTGGTCAGAAAAGATGCTTGATATAATTTCAATTTTCTTAAATTTACTGTGGCTTGATTTGTGACCCAAGATGTTATCTATCCTGGAGAATGTTCCATGTGCACTTGAGAAAAAAGTGTTATCTGCTGTTTTGGGTTGGAATGTCCTATAAATATCAATTAAATCTATCTGGTCTATTGTGTCATTTAAAGCTTCTGTTTCCTTATTTATTTTCATTTTGGATGTTGTGTCCATTGCTGTACGTGAGGTGTTAACGTCCCCCACTATTACTGTGTTACTGTCAATTTCCTCTTTTATAGCTGTTAGCAGTTGCCTTATGTATTGAGTTGCTCCTATGTTGGGTGCTTATATAATTGTTATATCTTCTTGGATTGATCCCTTGATCATTATGTAGTGTCCTTCCTTGTCTCTTGTAACATTGTTTATTTTAAAGTCTATTTTATCTGATATGAGTATAGATACTCCAGCTTTCTTTTGATTTCCATTTGCATGGAATATCTTTTTCCATCCCCTCACTTTCAGTCTGTATGTGTCCCTAGGTCTGAAGTGGGTCTCTTGTAGACAGCATATAGATGGGTCTTGTTTTTGTATCCATTCATCCAGTCTTTGTCTTTTGGTTGGGGCATTTAATCCATTTACATTCAAGGTTATTATCAATATGTATGCTCCTATTACCATTTTCTTAATTGTTTTGGGTTTGTTTTTGTGGGTCTTTTTCTTGTGTTTCTCGCTGAGAGAAGTTTCTTAGCATTTGTTGTAAAGCTGGTTTGTGGTGCGGAATTCTCTTAGCTTTTGCTTGTCTGAAAAGCTTTTGACTTCTCCATCGAATGTGAATGGGATCCTTGCAGGGTAGAGTAATCTTGGTTGTAGGTTTTTCTCTTTCATCACTTTAAGTACATCCTGCCAGTCCCTTTTGGCCTCCAGTTTCTCCTGAAAAATGAGCTGATAACCTTACAGGGATTCCTTTGTATGTTATTTTTTGTTTTTCCCTTGCTGCTTTTAATATTTTTTCTTTGAATTTAATTTTTGTTAGTTTGATTAATATGTGTCTTGGTGTGTTTTTCTGGTTTATCCTGTATGGGACTCTCTGTGCGTCCTGGAATTGGGTGACTATTTCCTTTCCCATCTTAGGGAAGTTTTCAACTATAATCTCTTCAAATATTACACCCTTTATTTTTCTCTTCTTCTTCTGCGACCCCTATAATTCGAATGTGGTGTTGTCCCAGAGGTCTCTGAGATTGTCTTCAATTCATTTTTTTTCTTTATTCTGCCCCTCAGCAGTTATTTCCACCATTTTGTCTTCCAGCTCACTTATTCGTTATTCTGCCTCAGTTATTCTGATATTGATTCCTTCTAGTGTATTTTTCATTTCAGTTATTGTGTTCTTTCTGTTTGCTCTTTAATTGTTCTAGATCTTTGTTAAACATTTCTTGTGTTTTCTCAATCCGTGCCTCCATTCTATTTCCAAGATTCTGGATCTTCTTTATTATTATTACTCTGAATTCTTTTCCAGGTAGATTGCCTGTTTCCTCTTCATTTATTTCATCTTCTGTAGGTTTTTACCTTGCTCCTTCATCTGTGACATATTTTTTGTCATCTCATCTTTTTTGTTTTTGTTTAATAAGTGGGATTATGTTCCTGTCTTACTGGTTGTTTGGCCTGAGACTTTTAATAGTGGGGTTTTTAGGCTATTGGGCAGAGCTGGGTCTTGGTGCTGAGATGAGGAATTCTGTGAGACCTCACTCCAACGGATATTCCCTGGGGTCTGAGGTTCTCTGTTAGTCCAGTGGTTCAGACTCAGAGCTCCCACCTCAGGAGCTTGAGTCCAACCCCGGGCTCATGAACCAAGATCCTGCAAGCTGCCTGGTGTGGCAGAAAAAAAGAAGCAAAAAACACAACAATAACAAAGTAAAAAATAAAATTAGACTAGGAAACTAACAGATATGTTAGTAAGAATATAAAAAAAATGTAGATGAATCAAGAACTGGAAGGTTTATCAGTATCACAATACTAAAAAAGAGGAGGGAAAAGAAAAAAAAGAAATACAGGGGGCAAAGACCTTGGCTGTGGACGGTAGGGCCTATGCAAGGGTGAGGTTTGGGTGGTAGGCGGGGCTAATTCTCAGGACCCACAGGGCTGGAAAAGGCTCTGGGGGCTGTGGGGGTTGGGCTTAGGCTCAAGGAACAGAAGGGGCCCAGATGTGCCCCCCAAACCCTGGTCTCAAGAGGGCAGGGGACCTCACCTCAGAGCCCTGCAGGCTTCATGGGCTCGAGTGAGTGGAGACAGTGCCCTCCTCTCCTCTCCTGCTCCTCCAGTCTGGGAGGGCCCCTCCCACCTGCCTCTCCTGTTCTCCCCTAAGCCTCCTTCCTATGCCCCCAAGGACCCACATGACCTGGAGGGGGCTTTGGAGGGCAGGGGAATCACCCTGGGAGCTCAGCAGGCTCCCCAGGCTCGAGTGGGCAGGGCAATCGCCCTCTGCTCCTCTCCCACTCATCCTGGATGGCCCCTCCTGCCTGCGTCTCCTGATCTCCCTAGCCTCCCTCCTATGCCCCCAAGGACCCACGCAGCCTGGATGGGGGTTTGGCAGGCAGGGGCTGGCCTGGGAGCTCAGCAGGCTCCCCATGCCAGGGTGGATGGGGCAATCGCCCTCCACTCCTCCTGGAGGACCCCTCCCACCTGCCTCTCCTGATCTCTCCGGCCTCAGCGGTGCCAATTCTGTCTGGCCTCCAGTTCTCCTCCCCTCAGCCCCCCTACATCCTACCAGTTCACTTTGGGGTTCCTCCCATCTTCTTGGGCATCAGAGGTCCCCACCAGCGGCTGGCAGGCACCCTGGTTGTGGGGAGACGCTAACTCCGTGTCTTCCCACACAGCCATCTTGACTCTGTCTCTGGATTAATTTCTAATCAGGTCTATGTGTTGACAAAACTGTTCTCAAATATTAAGAACTATTTATTGATTTTTAGAATTAGAAGCTCTGGAAACAGGTTTTCTAGTACTTGTTGATTAACTGTCATTTAAACTTTTCAAAAATACAAGTAGGATGCATAAGTTTATGTCAATGTTTTCTAGTAGTATGCAGATAATGATTGCTACCACAGGTAGGAGAGCATAGTTTTTTTTTAAAAAGCATTTACAGCCAACAAATCTTGGCTGAATCACATACTACCAGCTGTGTGACAAACTTGGTAAAGGTACTTAACTTCTCTATGCTTCATGTTCTTAATTTATAAAGTGAGGATACTTTCACCTGATTTCACCTACTTCCTTAGCATCTCCTTTTTCTTATCCCTTCAATGCTGATGTTCTCAACAGTTTGATCCTGAACTCTAGTCTCCTCTAGGAATTATAAATGGTCACCAAACAGATCAGTATTTGAAACAACTGAATGTGAATGCCTTTAAGCAAGGCAAAACAGACTTCACCCACCATTCCCTGTTTGCCATTTATGTTACTTGCCAGGTCCCTATACATAACACATTCATGACCCAAATTTTACTTATGGTCCCTGATTTTGAGCATGCGCCAGATTTATAGTAGGAAGCAAGATTAAACATGTTCCTTGTACTCACTACACTTTAGACAAATGGGAGACACACAGAAAACTGGAGAAAAATTTTTAAAAGAGGTTATGTTTAGAGCAACACTGTTAGCTTAACAACATCATTGCTTAAAGCTCAGAAAAATGTTTTGCCATTCAACCCAGCGCTCATTTCACTACTCTGTGCCAACTGCTCCAGTGATTTTCAATTTTACATTGAGTACCTGCTGGATTTCAAACCTTCAGAAGTTTCCTTAGTCTCCTCTGAACTTTTTTTTTTGGGGGGGGTGGGGTATGCGGGCCTCTCACTGTTGTGGCCTCTCCCATTGTGGAGCACAGGCTCCAGACGCACAGGCTCAGAGGCCATGGCTCATGGGCCCAGCTGCTCCACGGCATGTGGGATCTTCCCGGACCAGGGCACAAACCCGTGTCCCCTGCATCGGCAGGCGGACTCTCAACCACTGTGCCACCAGGGAACCCCGTCCTCCGAACTTTTAATATGCTAACACGTAAAGGGTTTCTCACAGATGATAAAGTTAATAATAATAGGTAACATTTGAAGAGCATTTATTGTGGGCTGGCTAAATGCTTTACACAGATCATCTACAAATACAGTAATTATCTCCATTATACAGAGAAGAAAACTTGACTTAAAATTAATTTGCCAATTAATGTGGCTAGTTAGTAAATGATTGAAACTTAGGTCTGTCTGATTCTGGAGTTATTTCTTTTAATGCCCAAGCTATAATTTCTGTAAAGGATATACTTATGAAGCATTTCCCAAAGTATTTAACCATGGAATACTAAGCAAGGAACACCTAATTAACATTTATTTGAACTAGTATTTCCTAAAACAGTTTGGGAATTCTGGCTTAGTCTGCATCAAAATTAAAAAAAAAAGATTATGTGATTAAAATAGATATAATACTTAATCGCATGCACAGTAATTACAAATCTAAAACACTGACAGGAAAACAGTACACTGAGTATGTTAACTGTATTTGGATAGTAAGAGTCAAGACTTTTTTTTCTTTTTCCTACACTAAATTTAAAAAAATAAACATTTTTTATGATAAAAGGCTTTTGAAAAGTATTATCTAAATTATTCTGCCCTTTCACATTAATTCTGTTCTTCTCAACATAATCACCATATTTCATCAAACCTAAAAAGCTACTGTAAGATGCCACTAATCATAAAATCGGGTGAAGCTGGTTTTAGAAAATACATGAATTTAGACTACATCTGAACCATTAAAACACACACATAAAAGATTACTTCAGAGATTCCTATCATTTCTCAATGACTTCCCTTTACCTCAGCAATCTCTACAGTAGTCTTCCCCACTGATTTTGAAATTGCCAGTACTTTTTAAAAATTAACAAACCCCCTACCCTGGGCTCTCAATGTTAGGAAACAAACATAAACTATTGCTTTGAAATGGAAGTTTAAATGGCAGACCTTCATTTTTACTTTATAGTATAGAGAACTCCACAAAAATTTGGAAGTGATTCTCTTTCTCAAAATATCTGATTTCACTGTTTCAGAATTGCAATTAGGTAAAAATTTATATTCTCCTTAGACACTCTAAGTATTGTATTTCATCATATATAAGATACCATCAATTGTAAAATGACTCCAATCATAAGATGCTGCATTATTTTGGGTACCATTAAGGAAAAAAACCACGGCTGATTTAACTGACCTAATGTTCTCTTACACTTAGTCACATCCTGTATTATGTATTGAAATACCTGTTTTGAATTTAGCCCTATTTTTATCTTATATCACTCTTGTGTTTCCATGAATTTCTTTTTTGAAAACTGAAGTATAGTTAATTTACAATGTTGTGTTAGTTTCAAGTATATAGCAAAGTGATTGTTTTATATATATATTTCCTTTTTCAGAGTCTTTACAGTACAGGTTATTACAAGACACTGAGTATATTTCCCTGTGCTATATAGTACGTCCTTATTTACATATTTTATATATAGTAGTGTATATATGTTAATCCCAAACTCCTAATTTATTTCTTCCATGTATTTCTGCAAACACAGTAACTTTTTATTTAAGTGCTAAATGATCTTTTAAAGGATACTTAAGAGATTAAACTCAACAACTATGCACCAACAGTACACACAACTCAACTGAACTAATGACAATATTATCAGTTATAACCAAGTTTGCATAAGTTGGGCAGTGACAACGATGTCACAGCTGCTATTTAGTGTATAATGAGTTTAAAACTTTGAATACCCCACTATTTCAGAGCTATAAATATGAGAAAAATATGCCTCTCAGAACTAGTGAACTACAGTAATTTTAATCACTTTTTTCTCTCTTCTACCACCACCCCTATTCTTACCTTCCAAACTTCTTTCCTCCATTTGTTTTGTAATCTAATCACCAAGCTACCCCACTCTAAGAACACCTTTATTACAGTTCTACACAATGCAGCTCTAGGTTAAAACTCCTGCTAGGATTTAAAACATGTCAAAAGTCAGAATTTTTAAACAGGTAAATTAAAAAATTAAACATTTTGAGAAATATTTGTCAAAACACAGAAAGATATAAAACTATGCTTTTTGTGAAAGTTCATTTTATTCTTTTTGTTTTTCTTCTAAGCATGTGATCAGTGAATGAATTCAAATGCCAGCTATGCCACTCATTAGCTGTGTGACTTTCTTTTTTTTCATTATTGAAGTATAGTTAATTTACAATGTTGTGTTAGTTTCAGGTGTGCAGCAAAGTAATTCATATATACATCCTTTTCCAGATTCTTTTCCCATATAGGTTGTTACAAAATATTGAGTATAGTTCCCCATGCTATACAGTAGGTCCTTGTTATTTATCTGTTTTATATATAGTAGTGTGTATAAGTTACTCCCAATTTCCTAATTTACCCCCCCTCCCCACATACTTTTCCCCTTTGGTAACCATAAGTTTGTTTTCTATGTCTGAGTCTGTTTCTGTTTTGTAAATAAGTTCATTTTTAGATTCCACATATAAGTGATATCATATACTTGTCTTTCTCTGTCTGGCTTCATTTCATATGATAATCTCTAGGTCCATCCATGTTACTACAAATGGCATTATTTCATTCTTTTTATGGCTGAGTAATATTCCATTGTGTGTGTGTGTATGTATATATATACACCACATTTTCTCTATCCATTCATCTCTTGATGGATATTTAAGTTGCTTCCATGTGTTGCCTATTGTAAATAATGCTTCAGTGAACACCGGGGTGCATGTATCTTTTTGAATTATAGTTTTCTCCACATATATTCCCAGAAATAGGACTGCAGGATCATACTGTAGCTCTATTTTTAGTTTTTTAAGGAACCTCCATACTGTTCTCCATAGCGGCTGTACCAATTTACATTCCCACCAACAGTGCAAGAGGGTTCCCTTTCCTCCACACCCTCTCCAGCATTTATTATTTGTAGACTTTTTGATGATGGCCATTCGAACTAGTGTGAGGTGATACCTCACTATAGTTTTTATTTGCATTTCTCTAATAATTAGCGACACTGAGCATCTTTTCATGTGTCTCTCGGCCATCTGCATGTCTTCTTTGGAGAAATGTCTATTTAGATCTTCTGCCCATTTCTTGATTGGGTTGTAAGATGAACACTACAATAGTCCAGTTAACATCCTTTACCATACATAGTTACAATTTTTTTCTTGTGATGAGAACCATCAAGATCCAGTCTCCTAGCTATTTTCTAATATGCAAAACAGTATTATTAACTATAGTCACCATGCTGTACATTACATCCCCATGATTCATTTTATTTGTATTTATGCTTGATTGTTTTTCTCTACTCACCAGAGAGACTTCTTCCCGTTTACTAATGAGGACACTGAGGATCCTGGAGGGCTTAAGGGATGGCTATGAGGGTATGGCTAAGAGAAGACAGTCCACGTGTTTCAGATACTACGGACATTAACACAGAAAACCTTTTTGTCCAGTGACATATGCATAAAATTTTAAAAGGGGTATGTCTAGGTCTCCCATGGCCCACTTACCAAACAAGGTCATGTTTTAGCGGGCTCAGATTTTCCCCAATAGGATTTAACCAAACCTTCCCACTCACAGATGTACTCACCACTATCTTTCTTCCATTTCTTAACCAAAAACACAGTTAATAACAGTAGCCACTACTTTAATGGGCCTGGCACATTACATAGTCATTTAATCTTTGTAACCTTGTGAGACAATAAGGCTATAGAAAAACTCAGAGAAATTATGTGACTTGTCTAAATCCATTCAAATATTAAATGGTAAAGCCATGATTTTAACTCGTGTTTGTTACTCCTAACCTCACACTACAAGTCATTTTAAAAGTGTTTCCAAACCTAATTAAAGAAAATTAACTGGCCATCCATTAAAATTCTTGCATACCTAAATTAAGAGCACTAAGAATCTGACTGGTCATTTCTTACCACCCCTAGTCAAGCCACTATCATATCTCCTCTGGATTTATGTAAAAGCCTCCTAACTGGTGTTTCTTCCACCTTATTCCCTCCAGTCTATTCTTGAGAGCAGCCAGAGAGATTCTTTTAAAAAGGAAGTATGTACTCCACTGCTCAAAACCCTCCAATGGGTTAGACGTCCTCAAGATCCTTCATGATCTATTCCGGATCTCTGATTCTTTCTTCAGCTTTAGTTGCTTCACTCAACCCTGACCTACAGGCTTCCTTGCTGTTCAGGAGAGTTCCTGCCTGATGGCTTTTGCAATGTCTGGTCCGTCTGCCTGACTGCACCTCCCCAAAACAGCCTAACGATTACTCTCTTGCTTCTGTCAGCTCTTTACTGAAGAGTGATCTTTTCAGTGAGACCTTCCTTGGCCATCCTAAAATTTCAACCTATATCCTCCTTCCCGGCTTCACTATTTTTGTTTTCAGCAGTCATTACAACCTAAGATACGGTATGCTTTTCTTAACTTTGTTTAGTATGTAAGTTCAATAAAATGTGAACCACAGGGAGACAGGAATTTTTGTCTGTTTTGTTCATTGCTTTTTACCAGGATGCCTAAAACAGGGCGCTAAATAACTACTTGCGGAATAAACGAATTCCTGTCACCACCTCCCGGTTCTCTCACACATGCAAAAATAAACATGTTTGTGCATATATCTTTTCCAGGAACATCCTTCCCCTCGGCCCCGCATCCCATTTCTCAAACTTGGCTCCTTCAAAAGGTCCCAAGCTGTTCCCTACTTCCTCATGCCAAGATTGGCGCTGCTGTGGGCCGACTTCCCCGCAGGCCAGGTCCTATTATCCGAAGGCCACTAAGGGACAGGGGACTCTTATGTTCGCAATCCCCGTACCCCGGGACCCTCTGAGGACGACACTCACATGTATCGGTGAACAGGCGGAACCTCGGCCGTCTCGGCCCGGAGCCGGTAAGGACAGCCTCCCGCTCACGAAGGCAGCGAGAAAGGACCCAATGAGGTGTCCTCGCTAAACGCCTGAGCGGTCCACAAATTCTTCTTCAAATTCAGTGGCCCCCTTCCCGTGCGCAGCCACACCACACTCCCCGTCGCCCATTCCTTCAGCCAATAACGCCAACCATTCCGCACCTCTTCCTCGGTCTCTGTATTTTATCGCCAGGTTGGGCGAGGGGCAAGACGCCGGACGTCGGGGTCTTTCTTTAGAGTTCCGTCGCGTACGCTGTGAGGTCAGAGGAAAAGGCCGAGCTGAGGGTGGTCGTGGGGAGAGCTGGGAGCTGTCAGCGGAGAGCGCCGGGGTCGCTCTCCTGCCGGAGGCGAGGCAGGCAACTCCGGCTGATTTAAGCTGGCGGGCAAAGGGCAACCTCTGAGCTCCCGGCGCTCCAGGAGCAGCCTCTTGTAGAAGCACCTGAAATGCAGGGTCTGGTGCACTAAGCAATAGCGGCAACACCAGCTCCAGCGACAGCTCTGGGGCCCTGTGTAGGAGCTCCATCCCCTTGTCTTTGTGTCCGCCTGCGTCCCCAGACCCAGAGGCAGGTATTTGGGTTTCCCAGTTTTCTGTATCGTAGTGGTCGGGGCTGGTGGGAGGTAGAGGAAGGTCAGGTGCAGCGAGCGGCCTCGCATTTCCGCCGTGAGTGATAGAGACCACCGGTGCAGCTGCTGGCTGCTGAGTACCGTCTCCATCCCTAGCTACAGCCCGCCTTCCCCCTACACACCTGAGTCCTTTGAGGACTGCAGGCGGCTCTTAGAAAGGATCTTCCACCTGACCGTTTCAGAGAATTTGGAATCGGCTCTCCCGTTGCTCAACATAGATTAAACTCTTGCTTTGGTTTGTTTCTTGTTTTCAAAGGCTTAGTCAGTTGTCGAGATGTGGCATTCACTTGTGCAGTGAAAGAATGTGAACGAGTGGAAGTTTCTTTAGAATTGTTAGTGGTTGCTTTTCAAGGCCTCTTGTCCCTGTTTTTATTTGGGACAGAAAGACAACTTTTTGCGGGAAAGTACATAAAATAAATGAAACCCATTGAAGAAATGTGTAAATTGTTTTATTCGTAACGAAATATGCATCTTTTGCCCTATTTTTTTACCTTTTTCCCTTTGTGATGCATTTCCGCTTAAAGTTCTTTGAGGGCGGATATTGTGTCCTGTTCACTGGTGGCCCCGAAGCTGGAAAAACACCTGACTTAAAATACGAGCTTCAGGATATTTGTTGAGTGAATGAATTTTCAAACCCAACTCCTTATGTTGTTTTTTTTTCCTCAATGAATCTCTCACCTCAGCTGTTTTTTCCACTCGCTTTCTTCCACTCACCAAGCGGAAAAAAATCTATGTCTGTGTATTTGTTATGTGTGAACCTTTTTATGTGCACCCATCTAAGAGGTAGTTGAAGCAGAACACTGATGAAATGTTTAACGCCAACTACGGTTTTATCGTTTTGAATTATTTGCATTTTCTTTATTTGGTTATTTGATTTTTAGTTGTCTAAAAGTGACAGAAGTATCTAATGGAAGATCAAATAGTGTAGTATAAAAGGACTGCCTAATAAAATGCAACAGCTCAGGCTCTTCCTTCCTACCCTCAGTTCTGTTACTTCAGAGATAATCATTTTTAACCTTTTCTAATTTTAGGTCTGTATGTTGAACAAGTTAAACTGCTAATTCTTTTTATTTTAATTGGCTTCTTAAGATAGGCCACAACATCCACAACCTCTCTACCGCAATTTTTTTTTTGTTTTTTAATAATTTTTATTGAAATACAGTTGATTTACAATGTTGTGGGTTTTTTGTTGTTTTTTTTTTGACTGCATTGGGTTTTCGTTGCTGTGCGTGGGCTTCTCATTGCCGTGGCTTCTCTTGTTAGGGAGCACGGGCTCTAGGCGCGTGGGCTCAGTAGTTGTTGCACACGGGCTCTAGAACGCAGGCTCAGTAGTTGTGGTGCACAGGCTTAGTTGCTCCACGGCATGTGGGCTCTTCCCGAACCAGTGCTCCAACCCGTGTCCCCTGCACTGGCAGGTGGATTCTTAACCACTGTGCCACCAGGGAAGCCCTCTTCTACAAATTTTTGAATCGTTATCACAATTTTTAGTTTTCATATTGGTTAATTTTAGAATTCTAAGTAATATATTTAAACTTAATTTTTTTCATATGAACTTTTGAAAATACTTATATTTGGCTCCTTATTTTGTAAAATGAGGGAAGTAGAGACTCTGCCTTCCCTTACCGCCACAGAAACTGCATCCATTCCCACCTTCCCTTAGATGGACCTTTACTTGTACGTTGTCAAGGTTATTAATAGTTACAGTATATTTCTTAACTGCAGTTGTTTATTGCTTTGTTTATTTGTTTAAAAACTAGTAAAATGTTACAACATTATAGCTTTGTAAATAATCTTCAATGCTGAGCCAAGACGTATGCTATTATACATTTCCTTCCCAATGTTTTAATTTCATGACCTTTGTACCACTCTAACAAGAAGATTTGTAATATTAACATCCAACTGATTACTCTTTCTTCCTCTCCAATAATAACAATTATGCCATAGTTAAATGTGCTTAATTTTTTGGATTATATACTTCTTATGTAGCTTTTGGCTTTCCTCACTTTCACAGAGTACTTTGCACTTTCTTTGAGGGAAAAGATGCATGTGCTTTATTCACCACATCCTCTCATTCTTTGTATGAGAACCTCCCTTACTCTGCTTGAAGACATTCCCCTTGGAGCCCAATTACCTTCTGTTTAATTGGAACAGATTACTTTCTAGTCCTTTGGTGCAGCTTCTATACTGGATTACATTCATTGAATTCTTGAGTAAGATACATTGTTTCTTAACTCCATGTCTTTTATTATTTGGTTTTCTCCTCTGTTTTGTTAGAATACATCCTAAAGAAACTTATTCATGAAGGTATGTGGATGGTGATTTTATTTTTTAATGTTTGCATAGTTGTAAATTATTATTTTGCTATTATGAATGATAGTTTGGCTGGGTAAAGAAACAAAATTATGTTTCTTCCAACTTTTCAAGGCTTCACCATCTTCTAACTTCTGTTGTTGCTCATGAGAATGAGTGTCTGATCTTGATTTGTTGATGCCTGAACTATTTGTATTCTCTCTGAAATGACTTAAATTTTTAGTTATGCTTGATGCTTTGAAAATTTGTCATGGCATGTCTTGGTCTGAGTTTATTCTCCTTGCAGTTAACTCATTCGATGGAGCTAGGATCAGTGTCTCCATTTCGGTCTTTTTTCATTTATTCTCCTTGAAATTAGAAGCCTTTTTAATTTGAAGGTACATATTTCCCTTCAATTGTGGGGAATTTTCTCCCATCTTTTGTAATTTATTCTCCTTTATTTTTCCCTGTTCCCTTTTTTGAAATGCCTATAAGGTGGTTGTTGAATTCTTGGGTTGATTCACTATGTGTGTTAACTTTTCTGTTATGCTTTCTTTAATCTATTTGCCCATTTGCTTCATGTTCTGAGTAATTGTCTCAATTTTATTTTCTAACACTTCTATCTAGTTTGGTAATCATATGTTTAAGTACCAAGCACTAACTTTTAAAATTATTATTTTCTCATATTCTCTTAATTTTGTTTCATTTTCTTTTTTTAAATGAGATGAAATTTACATATATTAGAGTACACTGGTTTTAAGTGATCAGTTTGAGGAGTTTTGATACATGTGAACAAAAGTGACAAACACCACCCGAATTAAGATGTGAAACATTTGGACTACTCCAGAAAGTTCCTATGTTTCCCTCTCCAATCCTGTCCCCGCCCCCCCCCACACACACCCAGCCAAGGCACTACAATTCTCTTTTTTATCACTATAGTTTAGAACTCTAGTTCTAGAACTACATTTAAATGGAGCCATAGGATATATACACTCTTATGTGTCTACTGCTTTCGTCAACATAATATTTTTGAGATACATCCATATTTTGGCATGGTTGTTCCTTTTTTGTTGCTTTTGAATAGCATTTCATTGGATGAATATGCTACAACTTGTTTATCAGTTCACTTGTATGATGTTTACATTGCTTCCAGTTTGGGGCCGTTATGAGTAAAAGTTCTGTGAACATTCTTGTACAAGTATTTTTATGGACAAATATTTTAAGTTTTCTCGGGTAAGTACCGAGTAGGAGTGGAATTTCTGAGTCATGAGGGGTATTTTTAACTTTAGGACAGTTTTCCAAACAGTTTTTCAAAGTTCTTGTGTCATTTTAACACTACCATCAGCTGCAGAGTATCAGCTCCAGTTCCACATTTTTCTCAACACTTGGTATTGCCAGTCATTCCAATTTTAGCCATTCTGGTAGGTGTGAAATGGTATATTGTTGTGCTTTTAATTTGCACTTCCCTGCTGATTAATTATATTGAGAACTTTTTCATGTGCTTATTGTCTATTTGTATTCCTTCTTTGTGAAAAATACATGTTTCAGACTTTTATCTATTTTTGTTTTTCTTTTTATTATTGAGTTGTAGGCATTCTTTATATATTCTAAGTCTATTACCATATATACAAACATACATATAATACATATACATCTATTTGATAAAAATGTTATATATAGATATAAATAATACTTTTCTTAACTTTGGCTTGGATTTTTATTTTCTCAAATGTGATTTTTGATGTGCAATGTTTTTAATGTTGATGAAGCCCACTTTATAAAGTTAGTTTTTTATGGCTTTTTTAAATCCTGCTTCAGAAATCTTTGCCTATCCTAAGGTTGCAAAAATATTCTGTGTTTTTTGGGGGGGTTTTTTTGTAGAAGACTTACAGTTTTAGCTTTTACAATTAGGTCTATAATCCATATCAGATTTTTGTGGATGTAGCAGTAGTAGTTGAGGTTAATTTTTTCCCATGTGGTTGTCTTGTTTTAGCACCATTCGTTAAAAAGACTATCCTTTTCCTATTGAATTCATTGGCCTTTGTTGAAAATCAATTCATTGTATTTAAAAATATTTTTCATTTTAAAATTTAAAATTTTTATGAAATATATTGTATATAGCACATATATATAAATAGATAGAGATATAGAATGTGGGAATTATGGAGCATAATAATAATATGAACACCTTAACCCGCCAATTAAGAATAAGAATATTACTCAAAAATTTTGAAGCTTCTTATGGGTTATTCCCTAATCTTATGACTGTTTTTCATATAGTGGTAACAGTAGCCTCAGGTTTTTTTTTTAATTCCTTTAAGTTTTGAATATATTCTTACCTCATATGTAAGTATTCCTGAATTATTATTTAGCTTTTGTGGTTTTTGAATTTTATGAATATTGGCATAAGCTTTGTGTGACTTTTTTTCCTGCTCAACATTATATTTCTAGGATTCATCTATATTATTAAATGTTGCTATAGTTTGCTTGTTTTCCATCCTGTGTGTTCTTCCATCAAATGAATGTACCACAGTATATTTAGCCATTCACCTGTGTGTGGACATGTAAGTTGTTTCCAGTTTAGAGATAATAGAAACAGTACCACCCTGATCTTTCTTGGTTTCTGCTTGTGTATGTGTGTAGGAGTTTCTGCAGGAACAAAATAGTGTCAAACTGTCTTCCAAAGTCATTGTACCAATTTACACTCTGTTTCTCCATAATCTAACATTGTGTATTATCAGATTTCTTAATTTTTACTGTCTCACAGGTATAAATTCTCATGTGATTTTAATGAACAATTTCTTGAATATTAATGAGGTTTATCTTCTCATGTATGTTGGCAATTCCTTTTCATTCTTTTATAAAATATGTTTTTCCATACCTCCTTTTTTATATAATTGGTGTAATATCTTCTCAAAATTTTCTCAAAACTTTCTAAATTTATTAGAGTTAGTTTTGGTTTGGGGTTTTTTTCATAAATTATTTTGGTTGCATCCAGGGCAGATTTTTTTTTTTTGGTTTATTTTATGTTTTGCCCTTTATGCTATAGTCTTTCCTCAACTATCTGATGATTCCTGGAGAGTTCCTTATTTAAGAGTTAAGGAAGACTATCTGGGAGCATTTTGTATGTGGATAGGCTTGTTGACTGGAATACCCTGTTTTAGGATGGCTTGGTAGACAGCCAGATCTTAACTGGGGTCTTACAAATTCCAGAATTAAGAGGAGTTTGCTTTTGTCCACAGTGCTCATACCAACTATTTATTGTAATTCTCAAACAGTTTATTTTATTCCTTTAGGGATGAACCATTTTGTTTTTTGTTTTTCTTTTGCTTAGAGGATAAATAACTGGCCAGGGGCTTCCCTGGTGGTGCAGTGGTTGAGAGTCCGCCTGCCAATGCAGGGGACACAGGTTCATGCCCCGGTCCGGGAAGATCCCACATGCCGTGGAGTGGCTGGGCCCGTGAGCCATGGCCGCTGAGCCTGCGAGTCCCGGAGCCTGTGCTCTGCAACGGGAGAGGCCACAACAGTGAGAGGCCTGCGTACAGCAAAAAAACAACAACAAAAACCAAACAAACAAAAAAATAACTGGCCAATACTGGGGGGCTGGTAGCAGGGTTGACTCTTCTGTTCTTCAGCCTTTCAAATTATCTTTCTCATTTCAAACCTTCTTCTGACTGCTGCTGTTCACCATTGTTCCTGCCTTCTATGAATCTGAAGCCTCTGAACTGAAGAGGCTGAGCAAAACTTCTTGACTGTATCATAGGTTGTAGCTTCCTTCTTTCTGTTTCTTGTGACAATACTCTTCTATATGCAAAATGCTTTACAGGAGTTTCTTGAAGTCTTTCATCAGCTCAAGGCCTTTTTCTGTTCTCTTCCTTGTTATGAGTTTATACATTTTAAAACAGTTCTTTTTAATGTTTTAATGAGGTTTCTGGGCAGGCATATGAAAAGCAGTCTGTTAACTTGATTTAGAATTCCAGATTTTTATTATAAAAGCTGAGAAGAGAAGAATGCAGTGCTTGACCAATGGAATGTCTTTTTCATGAGACACGTGGGTGAGAGAGATATTTTTTGTTGGAGGACCTTTTTTGTTGTGGTTGTCATAATGTGATTCAGATTTTGGAGCAAGTTTTTTAATCTTCAGGCTGCTCCATGATAAAACTGTGGGACACCATTTGCTTTGGAATCTATGCTGCTAGGACCCCTCAGGATCTACACATAGAACATCTATTTCTAACCTAGAGGCAATAACATCTGTCAAGATCATTGAGGGGATTAAAACATCACTTGTAAAGAACCTAGCACAGAAACAAAAATTTATTAGTTAAGTAACATTATAGTGCTGTCTGTTATCTGGTTTAATTTTTATACTATTAATAGAGTCCTTGATTATTTAAAGTTTCTGGTTGGTATCCTTATTTCCTTTTTCCTGACTCCCCTCACTCTGAAAAAGGAAACTCTGTGGGTTATTCAAGCTTTAGGTAAAGAGAAGAGCCTTACTGATATGAATATGCAATAACAAACTTCCTCTAAACTCTTAGAACTGTCAGACATCCTTGTAGAGGGAATGTTCTGTCTTTCCTTTTTTTTTTTTTTTTTTTTTTTTTTATGCGTTACGCGGGCCTCTCACTGTTGTGGCCTCTCCCGTTGCGGAGGACAGGCTCCGGACGCGCAGGCTCAGCGGCCATGGCTCACGGGCCCAGCCGCTCCGCGGCATGCGGGATCCTCCCAGACCGGGGCACGAACCCGTGTCCCCTGCATCGGCAGGCGGACTCTCAACCACTGCGCCACCAGGGAAGCCCTGTCTTTCCTTTATATGCCATTGAAAATCTTTGATTTTGATTTAGAGCTGCAATATAAATTCATGATTGGGTGGTTTTTCCTCTTTGATATTGTCTTAAAATTTTTTAATGTTTTCTTTTAACTGTAAATTGTACAGATTGGCATTTTCCTCCAAGTTATATTAGTTATCATGTTTAAGGTCAGAAAACACTGGCTTAAGGTCTAGTTGATCTATCAAAAACTTCTCTCCTTTTCTAGGTTATCTTGGAAGATCTAGGACTCCAAAAATGTTTCCCTTGAAGGATGCTGAAATGGGTGCCTTTACCTTCTTTGCCTCTGCTCTGCCACATGATGTTTGTGGGAGCAACGGGCTTCCTCTCACACCAAATTCCATCAAAATTTTAGGGCGCTTTCAAATCCTTAAGACCATCACGCACCCCAGACTGTGCCAGTATGTGGATATTTCTCGGGGAAAGCATGGTAAGTTGCTGTTGTTGTCTCCTATTTTGTGTTCTCTACCCTGTTACCCTGGTTAGGTTATAATATACATTGTAAACATATAAAGTAATCAGTATGTGTGTGTACAAGTGCCTTAACCTTTCACTCTAGCCAAACTGCATTATTTGAGTTTTCCTTACTACATTTGAATGATTCATATTTCCTAGATATGAGAATCAAGATTTTTAATTTTCCCTTTCAGGGAAGCCACCTATTCTCAAGCATTTCTTCACCTCTCTAAGAAGGAAATGAAAGTTCTAAAGTTAGAAACTTTAGAATTGTTTATGAGAGTGTATTTTATGATTGAAAGTAATAATTTGGGTTAAGTTTCTTCAAATTAAAAGAGAGTCACTAATTTTTTTACCTCTTTGGAGCTGCATTAGTCTTTTCATACAGGATTTCATTTGGAAAAGTTGAACTATATTGGTTAAAAAGTCAGTGTTTCACTGGGAAGATGTTTACTGCCTTTTTTTCTTCCGTAGCCTGTATCTTAGTCCATTCTGGCTGCTAAAATAAGACACCATAAACCGAGTGGCTTATAAACAAGAAAGGTTTATTTCTCACAGTTCTGGAGATTAAGGCACCCGCAGATTCCACGTCTGGTGAGGCCCGCTTCTTCATTGACAGCCATCTTCTCACTGTAACCTCACATGGTGGGAGCGGGAAGGGTGTTCTCTCAGGCCTCTTTTGTAAGATCACACCTCCCAAAGCCCCACCCCCAAACACCATCGCATTGAGGATTAGGTGTCAACATATGGATGTGGGTGGGGGGGACACAAATGTTCAATCTGTAGCACCCCTTGAAAGTGCTTATGTTAGCAATATTTTAATTATTTTAAAATTATTTTCGAAAGCTTAATTGCATGCTGAGGTTCCATTTCTTAGAATTATTTTAAATGCATCTCACTGAAATATATTTAATTTTTCTAACAAAATGATTTATGAAAGTTAACCCTATATACTTGCTGATATTACCCTGTTTTTATTCCTACAAAAATGGCATTTTCAGGTGTTTCAACCTAACATTAATTAAGACACTCAAAAAATGCAAACTGTATTTCCTTTATTGTTTTGCTGAAAAACAGGCTAAATGATACTTTCAAGGTTATGCCTCTTAAAAAATACTTGCTCTGAAAGTTTTCTAGACTGAGTAGAAAATGTTTTTTGTAATAAATATTATTGATGGCTAATATTTATTGAGTGTTTATTATATATTAGGCAGTATTCTAAGCTTTACATATTTTAATTAACTTAATGCTTACAACCTTACCATGAGGTAGAAACAGATAAGGAAATTGAGGCACAAAGCAATTAAGTAACTTCTGGCAAGTTTGTTGTTTAAAAACAAGCTAACAAAAAACCTTTTGCTAACGTTTTTATTTGATAAATGGCTTCAATGACGTTAACTAAATTATAGAACTCATTTGGGGCTTTTTATATAATCGAGTACTTGATAGATATGGTCAATCCCTGAATGCCTCAAACACCACCCTGCCAACCCAATTACAAATACTAAAGAATTTCTGCTGTGGGGTTGACCTAGTTCCAAAATCACTCCAAACTTAGCAATATAGTGGACCCTCATTATTGTCTGTAGCGAGTAACCATAATTAGTATTGCTGTTTTACATCTGCAAATTTGGAGTATGCCTGTCTTCCCAAAGTCTTGCCACTTTACTCAGTTCTTAGGACTTCTTCATCCTTGTATCCTGAAGTGCCCTTTATTTCTTCCCACTGTGTCTGGAAGCCTGTTTGGAGCATCACTTCATATGACTGCAGTCTTGCCTCTGTCCAGTTTTCCCTAGGCTTTCTTTTCATGGGATAATTGACTCAGTAGTCCTAGATACTTCTTGAGCTCCTTCTTTTCATCCCACTATCTAAATGAGGCCCTGTAAACACTAAACTAGGAAAAACCTTATGACATTATCCCTTTGGGGGACACAACTGCTAACTGCCCAGGAACCATCTTTTTAGTTATAAATGTGAGATAGGAACTAATCTCCTTAGACACTGTTAGACTCTCTTAATGTAGAACCCAGCTCAACATCTAGGTAGTCTCTTTAGGCCCATCCAACATATTGCTGGTTACTCTGTTTCCCCTGCTTTCCCTGCTCCTGGACCTCAGCAGCCCTTTCTTCTAGGGACACACAGGTCATGGATGTGTGTAAAATTCATATATTTTAAGTTTGGCTGCCTGGAATGAAAATATCAGTGATTGTCAAAAGGTTGGGGAATTTGATTCTTTTTTAACTATTGGCAATGTTCATTGTCCTGAAAAGTTGTATGCATCATAAGGTGTAAATAAATTAGAATAAGTGTCGATGTGAAGGTCTTTTTGTTCCAAAACAGCCCAGTCATTTCAGTTGAATTTAGTTTGAAAAGTTTGAAAAGGCTCTACTCAACAGCCTCCTTAGTGAACAACACATATTTCTCGATGATTTAATACCACATGATTTTGGTTTGGACTCCACTTAATTGTCTCCTCAAAGAATTTTGATTTTGGTTCCTTTCCCCCCTTTATTCTGTTCTTACTATACAGATATCTCAGTTTGTCATTGTTAGTCCCCCACCTCCCCACCTTTCGCTTTTTACTTGGAGTAATGTGTGACATTATGTTTTTACATGTTAGGTTAGTTCAGAAGTCAGGCTCTCAATGTTTCCTATGGATCATTCAAAACTGATTCAAGATGATGTTAGTTTCTTGCTAGCTCAGCAGAATAATGTATTTAAACTCAAGAAGAGTGTACATTAGAATTTGTGCACTTGATTTATTAAAGAGAAGTTGAGTAAAATATCTTTAAAAGAAAAAAGCCAATAAAGCATGAAAATACTTAAGTTAACTTAATCTTTTTCTTTTGAACTTGAAATCTCAGCAGTTTTAGAAGCAGAATAAGGATTATAAATGGTAATACATTCCATTTTATTTGGTATTGGTTACCCAGAAATCTTTTGTTTATTGCTGGGAAAATCAAGAACAAAATTATTTTAACTAATAGATTTGAAATTTAGGTAGAGAATAATAGAATTGTTAAGAACCTATAAAATAATGTATTCGATATCTCTAGCTGCATATATATTTCAACCTAAGTGTCTATATCAGTTTAGAGTTCCATCAAAGAAACAAAACCAGTAGGCGATAGATAGCTAGATAGCTACACAGATATAGATTAATTGCTTGGAATTGGTTTATGTGATTTTGGGGTTGGGTAGACTCATCTGAAATCCATAGGGCAGGTCATCAAGGACAAGCTGAAATTTTAGACAACAGCTGAAGTCACAGTCCAAGTGTGGAGTTTCTTCTCCAGAGAAGAGTCTATTCTGCTCTTAAGGCCTTTACAACTGATTGAATCAGGATCACCCAGATTATCTAGGATAATCTTCCTTACTTAAGGTAAACTAATTGTAGATTTCACTTATTAAATGCCTTCACAGTAACACCTAGATTAGTGTTTTAATAACTGGAGACTATAGCCTAGCCATGTTGACTCGTAAAACTGACAATCACAGTAACCTAGTAACAATAGTTTTTTAAGCACAGAATTTTTCTTTATCAGTTTTACTGTATAAATATTTATTTAGAGATTCTCTTTAAAAGGTAATGAGCTAGTCTCAGTTTTTAATGTGAATAACAAAAGAATGATGCAGTAACTATATTCTAATAACCTTTCATGCTTTAACGCATTTACAATTTACCTCTTTAAGTTAAAAAAGTTTCTTTTAATCTTTCAGTCTGTTTTAGTCCCTCTTTTTATTCAACTACTTTATTATCTGTCTTGCTTAATACTGTACTCTCTTCCATTTCTTAGCATTGACTTAAAACATACAGTTCAATATGTACACTACAGTTATACTTGGCATTCAACTATTTGTTAGAAGAAAGATTATTTCGCGGTTCTGGTATGTTCTACTCTTTAAAGTTCATCTTGGTGTCACATTTGTTTTTTATAAATAATGCCACTACATTGCTGACTTATATTTGGCACATTATGATTCTCAAATATTTCTGTCATATTTTATTCTGTGAAATATATTATTTTATAACAAACAAGTTATTTTCAAATAGTGGCCGTGAGTTTCAGAATGAAGACTCTCTAACGATATTTTGAAAAAACTGGTTCATATTGGAAACATTGTTTTGGTATACACTCTATTACCTCTGGGAGAATCTTTGATATTCTGCCAAGGATTATGGTTCTGCTGTCTTACAGTAATACTTTAAAGGCCCATAATATCCTAAAGCTTTGGCAAACTCTGGCTTATGATATTTTGAAGGAGTTTCCTGAAGAAGCCTGATATTTTTTTTTTCCCTAAATCATTTTAAGCCTGACAAACTTTAGGCTAATGCCAAACACTTCGAAAATCCTTCATAGATATGGAGACTTATGAATATATAATTAAAAATTATTCATTAATGGGGTATGACCATTTTAACATATTCTGATGGTTTTGTTTTACATTAAAATCAGTACTATTGTGGTGTTATTATGCCTAGTTTACAACATAGGCATATACTTTCCTATGCAGGACGCACTTCTGTTTAGACAATGACTGTCATTATGTGAGACTCATTCATTTCTAATGGCTACATTGAGCCTTTGCTCAAGTTAACTCATTTAACAAGTATTTTTTAATTAGATGCTTATATGTTTGAGGTATAATTCTAGACACTGGGGATGCATTTTAAACAAGACCAATGTCCTTCCTGCCATCATGAAATGCATTATCTAGTAGAGAACAAAGGCATTAGATAAAAATGTATACAAATCTTTAGGAGTTGAAATAAGTGCTACAAAAGAAAAGTACGTTGTGGAATAGATTATATGATAGGAGGAGCAAATTGATTTGGGAGGACCAGGAAAGTGTTCCTGGAGGAAATCATATTTAACTGAGTAATGAATAATAATAATAGCTAACTCTTAGGGCTTCTTATGTGCCAGGTTCTTATTATGTATTAACTCATTTCAACCTCACAACAGCTCTATGAGGTAGGTACTGTTGTTTTACGGAAGAGGAAACCTTGGCATAGAGAGGTTAGCAAACTCCCTCAAGGTCACATAACTAATGAGTATTAAACCTAAAATTTGAGCCCAGACAGAATAGTCTGTGCTCTTAACCACTATGTTTCATGATAGGAGTTAAGTGGGAGGAGGAACAAGGAAGATCATTTTAGGCAATGGGAATCCATGTGCTAGTATTTTAAGGTAGGAAAGGGGAAGGAAGACCAGTGTAACTGGAAGTTGGTGAGTGACAGACAAAATAACAAAAAATAAAGCTAGA
The DNA here is from genome assembly GCF_008692025.1 of Phocoena sinus. Classification (NCBI taxonomy): domain Eukaryota; kingdom Metazoa; phylum Chordata; class Mammalia; order Artiodactyla; family Phocoenidae; genus Phocoena; species Phocoena sinus. The sequence goes on from NC_045767.1 coordinate 33,598,514, forward strand.
CAGGGAGTTAACGTATTCAGATTTATTAATTATTATATTATCACTTAGGTTTTAGTATGAAAATATGTTGGAGGGGGAATAAGAATTAATATGAGAAGATTAGTTAAGAGATTGTTGTAGTAATCTAACGAGGGATGATGTTGGATTGGGCCCAGATTGTGGCAGATGGAGCAAACTTTACAGATTCTGGAAACATTTGGGAAATAGAAAGAGCAGGGCTTTTTCTTTGGATTTGAGAAAGGGAGATTACTCCTAAATTTGTAGCTGGAGCAGCTGGCAGGATAGTGTTACCATTTACTGAAACAGTACTAAAGGGAAAGGCTTAAGGAGCAAAATAGAAATTCAGTTTGAGTCCTGTTGTGTTTGAGGTAACTTTTATACTGAAGTGAGAAACTGGCTATAAAAGCCTGGAGTTCAGAAGAGAGTTCTGGGCTTGAGATAAAATTTAAGAGTCTTTCAACCTTGGAAGTAAATAAGGAGAAAACACAGTCTGAAGACCCAGAATCAAAGGTGGAGGCACTAGAAGCATTTAAATTTGGGTAGAAGAGGTACCAGTCTACAGAGGAGACTGAGGAGAGGTAGCCAGATAGGTGTAAGGAAAATTGACAAAATGTGGTAAGAGGGAAAGCAAAGGAATGCTGCTTCCCATTTTGGTTTTCTGACAGTATTATTTATTTTTTCCTTCTAGAACTTCACAGTTGTGCTAAATTGCTTGGAGTTCAACTTTGCATGCTCTTCTCTTTATTGAATTGAAGAACTAGAACTTTTATCTCAACTTTCTTTCCTATTTTATTCCTTTGTTTCCCCTCATTAAATGTTCTTTCAAATTTAATTTTCTTTAAGTTCCTGTTTAGATCACTTGGAGTTTTTTTCTGAAAGGGATAGTTTTCATTTATAGTTTTAAAATTTTGTGTTTCAGATCATTCTATATAATGCCACCACCTCAGTTTGAGCTTCCAAGATGTGACCCATACAATACCCTGCCCTCACACCTCACATGATTGCCTGTGTACCACTGTCCTTCATCTCTCCTCCCAGCAGGCAAGACCATACCTTGAATCAGTCCTTCCCATCTTCTGCTCTCATTTTTCTACCTTTGCCGTTTTTCATTTTCACCAAACCTCCTTGCAGTTATCACTATTTCTGGTCCCTTTTCACCTTTACTTCTTTATCTGGTCTTAGCTTGCCATCTGTATTATGTGTTTACCTTCTTCCTTTTTTAGAACTCATTTTGCATAGATATTCATAGTACCCCGGTTTCTTTCTCCTGAAATAACCTTATCAAATCTCCAACCACTTGTGAGCCCAGTTGTGCTTTTCTCTCACTCCTCTTACATTCTTTCATCTAAAAAGGAAAAGAGTTTGTTGATCTGCTGCTGTATCAGACAACGTGTTAGTCACTAGGTACCTGATGATTACATTAAAAATGTATAGACCTTCAAAACTGTGCTGTCTTATTCTTAAACAGTTGATCTGTTGGAAAATAAAAATTACATCATGATATAGATTGTGCCCACCCAAATTTTATATTATTACTAGTCTCAGCAAGCCCCATGATGTTACAAGTAACCCCAAGTTGATTTTCTGTTCTTTCTCCATAGTCATGATTCAGAACATTTCTACTTTTCTCAAATTTCTGAACTCAGTTTCAAAAACCTTATATTTGAACCAGACCGTCAAGACAATTTGTCCCTAGCTCCCAATTTCCCCTTCACTTCAAAATTTCTTTATATCTTCATCCAAGCTTTTTCTTCTAGTCTGTGTCAGAAGAAGGATTACTTCTTTTTGCCAAAGGTAAACTTTTCCAGCTGTTTTTCCTGATGCACATGGGAGAAATTCTAGAGAAAAATACAAGATGAAAAGAAATTTTTATTTAATGTGTTGTTTTATTACACATTTATCCTGTTATTCTACATATTTGATTTTTATGTAGTTAATGTAGACTTTGAAAAGCTCTTTTAAAATATCATTTGTACTATATGTTAATAACTTTAGTGGGGTATATTATTTTGTTATTAAAACATTGTGTTAATCAAATATCAAGTGGAGTTGGTGTTTTTTTTTACTCAGAGAGACTGGTGGTGGTGGCTGAACACTGTGAACAGAGTCTAGAAGACTTGCTTCGAGAAGGGAAACCCGTGAGGTACTGTATAATATCAGGACAATTACATGAAAAGCAGAAATTGGCAAACAAAAGGCATTTTAACTAGAAACTACAGGATTTTAGTTTCTTCTGTTACTTGCTTAATGATAAAATCCAGGTGTAAATTTTCACTTTAGGAAATTTAATTCACAGGCCTCATAGAAATTCAACATTGACATTATCCAGTGTTCAGCTTTTGTGAGGTAAGCATTCTGCAAAGTACTTGACAAAAAATTACTAAAGAGGATATACAGGAAAATTTGAAATCTTTTTAGTACCAAGCGTTTCTCTAGCTGAGTTTTAAGAGTATTTCCTGAGAGAAGTACATGGTAACTTCTCACAGGGCACTGGTATTCTTAGGGACATAGGACATAGTGAACTGTGTAGAAGGCTAGATTGAAGAATAGAGAGAAATAATAATCATGGCTTGGGTGGAATATAATCATACAGTTTAAATTCAGTTATTTCAGGGGCTTCCCTGGTGGTGCAGTGGTTGAGAGTCCGCCTGCTGATGGCAGGGGACATGGGTTCGTGCCCCGGTCCTGGAGGGTCCCACATGCCGCGGAGCGGCTAGGCCCGTGAGCCATGGCCGCTGAGCCTGCGGGTCTGGAGCCTGTGTTCCACAACCGGAGAGGCCACAACAGTGAGAGGCCCACATACCGCAAAAAAAAAAAAAAAAAAAGTATAAATTCAGTGACACATGAAATTTACTTTCTAAGGCATTTTTGGCAAGAAAAGTGGTCTAAACTTTCTTACAAATATACTATTAAATGAGCTTAACAGATTTTCTGAAATTATCTTAAAGTTATGAAAAATGTTTCTTTAATGAATTAAGTTGTACTAAACCAATGAAAAATATTTGCCATGAGCCTTTACAGGATTGTAATTATCCATCCTAGATTAAAGAAATATTCTTATTCTTAGTCAATACTCTTTAATCATTGCTATATTATAGATGAAGATAAATCTTTTGCATGGGAGGAAAAATGTGTATCTTACTAAATGGTAGTAATTTAATAGCAGCAAAACAAATAAATTGAATAAAAGTACTTTCCTTGCTACTTTAAATGGTTTGGTTTTAAGTGGTCGCTGGAATGAAAGATGCAGATATCAAGTATCCAGTTGCGTCACTTGCTTTTTTAGAAAAGTCTAAATCTGACCATGGTGATAAAAGTGACTTTTCTATATATTTAAACTAACTTAGTAAATATGTTTTTATAGGTATAACTTTTGCATGTCACAAATCTTTAATTGTATTTTTTTAAGAACATATTACTCTTTGCCCACCAGTTTAAATTTACACTTTAATTTATAGGCCACCAATGCAAAAAAAAAAAAGTTCTCTGTGAAAGCTAGTTCACATTAAAATTGAAAACCAATTGTAGTCATGTCTTTAGGAATTTTAACTGAGTTTGGGTTAAATTTGTATAAAGATTTACAATGCAATATGTATGATGAAAAAGCCACTAACTAGCTAGGCAGCCTTGGACCGGTCTCTTAATCATTTTCCATATCTGTAGAACAAGGAGTTTTACTTGAACTAGGGATCATTCTAGAGGAAGTTATTGTCAACTTTATATTTTATTTAATATAAATTACATGTGATAATATATTAATCAATTGCCTTTATAAGCATATGTTTTCTTATACTAATATATTATACTAGTATATTAATCTACTATTCCCCATTACTTAAATGGTAGATTTTTTTGACAGAAGAACCCATGACAAGTCTAAGTGTAAAATTCAGTGCTATAATATTAAAGGCAAGTTGTTTTAGAAACGTCTATTTTATGATCCAGCAATCTTCGTCCTAGGTAGAGGATCTCCTTAAATTTGTGCCCAAGAGGTACATCATTTGCCTCCCTGTAGTCCCAGCCCTGCTTTGGCATTTAATTAAGAGAAATGAAAAATGCATGCCCACCAAAATATTTGCACAAGAATGTTCCCAGAAACTTTATTCATAGTAGCCCCAAACTGGGAAGAACTCAAGTGTCCATCAATGGGAGAATGGGTAAGCAGATTGTGGTATATTAATCAACAATAAAATGGAATAAACTACTGATACAACAACATGATCCTTAGAAATATTATGCTGAGCAAAAGAAGCCAGACACAAAAATCATATTCTTCCATTTATATGAAGTTCTAGAACAATCAACACTCATCTACGGTGATAGATATAAAAATAGGACTTGACTCTGGTTGGGAAGAGGGCAATACAAGTACTGATTCAAAATAGCCTTGACTGAACTATCTGGGGAATGGAAATTTTTACATCTTGATTAGGGTATTACTTATGGTGCATGTTCTTGCAAGACTTGTCAAAATTCACTGACGTGTACACTTAAGAGTGTGCATTTTGCCTATGTAAATTATACCTCAAAAATTTTTTAAAAGCCTGTTGAGTTATTTACTTGGCTTGAGTTGTGAGTCTCTCATATAGCAACAATGTTATGTTGTTAATGAAGATGCTTCATCCAGTGGCATACTTGTTTGTATTTCTTTGTTTCTATAAGAAGAAATAGTATGAATTAGTTATTGCTGCTTAACAAATTACCTCAACACTTAGCAGCTTAAAACAATAATAAACATTTATTAATTTATACAATTTCCCTGGGTCAGGAATTCAAGAACATTTAGCTGGGTGGTTTTAGCTCAGGATCTCATGACATTGCAGTATATCAGCTGGGGCTGTAGTCTTCTGAAAGCTTGACTGGGGATTCAGTCAACTGTTCCTAAGTTAGCTCACTCAATTGGTGCCAGTTGTTGACAGGGGGTTTATTTCCTCCCTACCTTGAGGGCCTTTCCATAGACCTCTTGGCTATTCTCACAATATGGTGGTTGGCTTCTCAGAGTGGGTGAGTGAGCAATCTAAGAGATGAGAGAAAGCGAGGTGGAAGCGGCAATGCCTTTTATGACCTCTCCTGAGGAGCCACATGTTGCTATAGCTTATTGGATACAGAGGTCAGCCATTAATTCTATTCAGTGTGGGAGAGGATGTGACACAAGAATGTGAATCCCAGGAGTCAGGGGGCATTGGAGCATCTTAGAGTCTGGCTGTCACAGAAGTCTTGGAGATCATACAAGTACTCAAAAAAAAAAAAAAAAGGGAGAAGGTAGGAATGAAATACTAAATCAACATTAACACTAACTGGAAAATAAAGTTCCTAAAATTATTCAATACTCATTAGGGGACTTGGGACAGAAAAAAGGAAGAAGTTTACCCTATGAAGAGGACAGATTATTAAGGGAATATCCGGAAGTATCAGAGGACATAGCTATGCTATGATTGGAATTGCTCTACATCATGTAAATTGATGTTACCCATGGTCTTGTGCTCCCAGCCATTCCAGAGGACTTTATAAGCCACAAGTAGAGTAGGTCTTGTCATCAGGGTGGTAGTAACTGTAGGATGTTCCTTCTGATCTCCACATTTCCCTCTTTGCCCATACCTGTCCTTCCTTTACTTACTGAAGAGAACTAAAGGAGAGAGAAGCTGGTGACTCAGAAGACAAATTTCCATTTTCATCATTTTACCTCACTCTACCCTTTTACTTTATTTACTTTTGATTGTACTATATAAGGATATAATTGCCATTGCTTTGTCAATAAGATTAAATCCATTAGCTCATGAAAAGTTTTACTTTTCTGTGCTTGTCATCATTTATCGTTGTTTTAGAGATAATAAATCTCATAGCAATGGATACCAGTAGCCTCAACAGTGTAAAGGTATAAAGAAGCCACCTTTCTTCAGTGCCCTTATATATGTCTTCATGAGGATAAAATATTATAGATGGAAGCATATTCTTTGAGTAGGTAGCAGAATATCAATAAGATTAAATGCAGATTTCATACTGTCTTTCATGACATTTACATGGTCTTTTTCATTTATTTAAAATAGAATGTATGGTAGTCTTATGGGTCTTTGTAATTTCTTCAAGTGATATATTTTTAAACATTTTTGTAAAGTATTGTTTTTAATCATTCTGGTAATAGATTAACATTCAATATTTTCCTTGTTCGTTTTGGGATATAACATTCAGCACTTACTGCCTTTGAGTAGAAATGATTCTCTCAGGTTCAGTTCCAAGTTGTTATCTGATCCATCCATCTAAATTAGCTTTGTTGAAAACTATTTGACTTTCCATATATTTGGATTACATTAGTCTCCAATAACAGAGCAGGTTTCATGTGCAGAGTTGATGTGCTGCAGTTTTAATTAATTCTATAATCTATTTATGGAAAGTGAGAAGATGTTCTTATGGTTTATAAATCAGTTCTTTCCCCTACTGCCAAAAGTAAGCACCCTGCACCTGTAAGAAAGGCTGATGCAAAGTAAACAGGAAATCTATTTAGATGGGATTGCTATTTGAGATCCATGATTTTTACTTGTACATCTGTCTCTAACTGTTGCAAAACTGTAAGCTGCCAGTTGTCTGGTAGTTATTTGCAGTTCATTGTCCAAACTTAAGCATCATTTAAGGCATATATCTTACTGGATTTATATTTTGAAGAAAATTTTGCGTCTTCTGTAAAATTGGTGGAATGGGGGATAGAGGAATGAAAACTAGAAACTTAGAGAAGAGTCTTGTATCAGTTTACTCACTAACTTTTTTCATGATAAATTTAATATCACTTAACTAAGCAATGTTGTACTAAAACATTATGGTAGTAATTCGTATTACAAATGTATTGTAACTCAAGACTATCTTGAGGTTTCAGATCTCACTAGAAAATTAAGTGTTCTTTCTTGTTATAATTTTAATAGCCATAAAACCCTTTTGAGAATTCATGTTATCCAAACCAAAAATAATAATTTTGTGCTATGACCTGGAGCTTATAATTGAGTCAGTCTTTTATGAAATAATTTTATTTGTGAGGGTAGTTTGCTAACCTGGTTTGAAAGAGAAAACTCATTTTCTTTAGAGTCTATTCAAGCTTGAATATGAGGAATTAATTTTGGAGAAAGCTTCTCTCTTTTCAGTGGCTTTTATATGTTACTTGTGCCAGAGTTCTCTCTTGCCAGTATCCTCTCCAGTTTCAGTTAAATGATCAAAATTATTTGCTGGAAACATAGAAGCATGGAATTCAATTAAACTCCTATAACCAGTACATTTCAAGAAAAAAAGTACAGCGTTTGAAAGATTTGTTTGAAATCATCTCATTTGGTGCCTGTGAATCTATTTAATTGCTACCCTAAAGCCAGATTCAAGGTACTGAAAAGTGGAGAAATTTAAATTTCATCTCACTTATAAAATATTTTCCAGAAAATGTTAAAAAAGAGATATACCTTTTGTCACGCCTATTAAAACAAGCATGAGGGAAATGGTTTGTCTTTTAAGTCTAGGTGCTATTTGGAAAGCATTTCCTGTTTGTGTTATTCAGAGCATGTACTTTTTCTTAATCTATAAAAGTGCCAGCAAGTATACTTCATAGACAGATATTCAGCAGAGTTTTGGCACTTGCAGTAAAGCTCCTGCATTGTCCTTACATTTGCAAGTGAAGGCAGGGTGAGTAGTGCAGGCAAGTTTCTTTAATAAAATGTAGTTTGTCATATGTTTTTAGGGTTATGATTTTGAAAATTTACCAGAGAACCATCAGCATTGCAGAGGTTATACATGAGACTTTGATGGGAAGCAGGCTATGTCTGCAGCTGTTCACTAGCTTGATGGAAAACATGATATGACTTACTCGGATGAGTAAGTTTTATTTGCCCCTATTAAACGATTGCCTACTCACTGAATTAGATATGCCAAGGAATTTTGAACACATGCTAGAATATGCTCCACAGATGGCTAATGAGCCACGGGTCATAGTCATCAGAAATAGGTAGTAGATACTCTTATTTTAGAATATAACCTGGTGGTAAAAGTTAAGGCTCTCATACATTTTTTGCCTTCAAGGGCCCTAGTTTCAAAATGCATTTGAAATTACCACAGTATAGTCAAGTAACTTAAAGATTTATATAACTGATGTATATTTTTCTTCCAATTTTACTTGTCTTGTTTAAAGACAGAAAATAATAGAAAAAAAAGATGGTCTTCACCAGGCATGGAATCTTGCAGCCATCTTTTGCTTTCTCCCTCTCTTGTATCGTTTATCCTATTTGCCAGTCAAGTATTGTTAATACCACCGCCGTGATATTTCTTTTGTCTCTGCTGTCCTCTACATTGTTTAATTCAGGCTTCATTAACAAAGAGCTTGACTTTTGCATTGCAGCATTCTCCTAACTGGTCTTCCTGCCTTTAGTCTTTCCGTACTCCAGTTACTCCTACTTTCTGCTGCTATATTAATATTGTTATAGATGAGTCCATTCCCTGCTCAAAAACATTTTGTGGTTCTCCATTTGTGTGTGTGTGTGTGTGTGTGTGTGTGTGTGTGTGTGAAGAAAATGCATTTTTATAGGCATAGGACCTGACTTTAAACTCTCTAAATTACTTCCAGAGTATCTAAATTGTTCAAGTATTTTCACTGTAGCCAATATATAGTTGAAGAAATTGAGTGCCAGAGAATTGAAATATACCTTGTTGAAGACCAAGCTGTCTTTTTGCCCAGGGTAGATAGCACAGTGTACATAACACTTCTTCAAGTAATTCACTTACCTCTGTCTGCCTCTATACCATACCACTGAACCAAAGCACAAATTGTATTTTTCTCCTCCAAATTCCTTTATTACATTGTATCTCTCTAGTTGTAAGGTACCTTTCCCTCCGAAATTATAATTGTTTTCCTTGCAATTATTTAATTAAGGAAGGTATGGTTTACTTTCCCTTAATTAACTATACATTTTTAACATGCATACAGCATTTTTTACTTTTTCTGTCTCCCGAAATTGTTAGCGTAAGAGTTTGCATATAGTTAATGTGTTATAAATTAACTGTTAAATGAACTAATTATGTTTTTAGTTTAGTCATGCAGTTTGAATTCTATTTCCCTATTATCTTCATTTTAATCATGTGTCATATTTCCCAAACAAATGAGTTTTGGTGAAAGTATATTGCAAATGTATCTTGGTAATTTGTTTATGATTTTCTTGGAAATATATTTATTTCTGAGATTTATTATTTTCTTTAAAAATGGAATGATTCGAGGAAACAAATTGTCGATTTCCTTTCTCATGACTCTGGGGAAGAATCCACTTCTAAGCTCATTCAGGTTGTTGGCAGAATCCAGTTCCTTGCAACTGTAGGAATGAGGTCCCTGTTTCCTTGATTACTATCAATGAGGGGCTGCTCTCAGCTCCTGAAAGCCATCTGCATTCCTTATCATGTGGCTTTCTCCATCTCCAAAGCCAGCAATGGATAATATCCCTTGTATCACATCTTGCTCTTGCCTGGAATCTCTCTTATTTCCTATCTCTAATCTCTAGATCCAGATTTCAAGGACTCATGTGATAAGGTCAGCTGCACCATAGAATATAACGTGATCATGAGGGTAAAATCCATCATATTCATAGTCTTGGGGATTATGCCAGGTGTACATCAGGGTACAGGGATTTGGGGAACCATCTTAGAATTCTGCCTACCTCAATTTGGTTAGTAAAGATTTGGGAAAATTTTATGGCAAGTGTCATATTTGGTGTTCTCTTTCGTATTAGTAAATCATTTTGGCTGAGATGGTGGGAACTGTGATGTGTCAGGGGTCACCAAGACCACTTCCAGTTTCAGTGATTCAATAGAAGCACTCACAGGACTCAGATGTTATTATACTCATGGTTACATTACACTCATTGCAGCAAAAGGATGCAAAGCAAAATCCAACAAAGAGAAAGCAATGGGGCACAATATGGCAGAAACCAGGCACAGGCTTTCCAGAGTTCTCTCCCAGGAGAGATGTAAAAGATGTCCTTAATTTCTGCACCACAAAAATTGTGACAACATGCACAAAGTATTGCCTATTAGAGAAGCTGGCCTGAGCCTAGGAGTGAGAATTTGTATTGGGGGTTGGTCACAAAGGTACATAATGCCTGTGTGACTGATTGCAGTTAATGATGCTCCAGACCATCCCACACACACACACAGAAGGAAGCAGGTGTTCAACATAAATCACATTGTTTGCACAAACTATCTGGACAAGCTAGAGTGATTCAAGCCTTCAAATGGGCAAAACACTTTTATCAGTTAGAGCATTCCAAGAGCATAATTCCCCAAAGCCCACTAAGGGCCAGACAGGAAAGTAGGCGCTTTGGGGAGAATGTGCAGGATTTGAAACTGATGAGAGATTCCTTTTTGAGGAGGTATCAAGGTAGATTTTATAGCTGCGCCAATAATTTATGAAATATGTGTGACTTTATATAGACTAATGGTTGCTGGTCTTGTTCAGTTAGGATTTGTGTAAAACCTTTTTTTTCATTCATCAGCAAAGTATTAGCTCTCCATTGTTGCTGTAACATATTGCCACAAGTTTAGCAGGTTAAAGCAACACAAATTTATTATCTCATAGTTCTATAAATCAAAAGCCTATTGGGCTTGGGTGGTTTCTCTGCTTCAGGTCTAACAAAGCCAAAATCAAGGTGTTGGTGGGGCTACATTTCCCCTGGAGGCTCCAGGGGAGAATCCATTTCTAGGCTTATTCCCGGTGTTAGTAGAATTTAATTCCACACAGTTGTAGGACTGAGATCCCTGTTTCCCTGCTGGCTGATGGCCAGGAGTTGTTCTTAGCTTCTAGAAGCCACCACCATTCCCTGGCTCATGACCCCATTTCTTCTCAAAGCTAGTAGCAGCAGGCCTAGTCCTTCTGATACTTTGAATCTCTGACTCTTCTGCTTTGCTCTTCTACTTTAGGGGTTCACATGACTACGGTGGCCCACCTGGATAATTTGGGGTACTCTCCCTACTTTAAGATCAGCTGATTAGCAACCTAATTCCATCTGCAAAGTCCCTGTACAGTAGTACCTAGACTAGTGATTGAATTAAAACCTAGGTGACAGGAATCTTGGGAGGATTCTGCCTACCACATTCTTTATACAGATAATTACCAAAGTTTTCCCTCCTCACTAATATCTAAATTTCATATTATTAATTATACCTCAATTTCTAAAAAGCTAAATGAGGGAATTCCCTGGTGGTCCAGTGGTTAGGACTCCGTGCTTTCACTGCTGTGAGCCTAGGTTTGATCCCTGGTTGGGGAGCTAAGATCCCACGAGCCATGCAGCATGGCCAAAAAAAAAGATAAATGATTAATTAACTAAGCAATAATCCTTTCAACAATTATAAGCATGTTTAACCTGTGGTTTTTTTTGTGTGTTTTTTTTTTTGCAGTACGCGGGCCTCTCACCGTTGCGGCCCCTCCTGCTGCGGAGCACAGGCTCCGGACACGCAGGCCCAGCGGCCATGGCTCACAGGCCCAGCCACTCTGCGGCACGCGGGATCCTCCCGGACCGGGGCACGATCCCGTGTCCCCTGCATCGGCAGGCGGACTCCCAACCACTGCACCACCAGGGAAGCCCCTAACCTCTATATTTTTGATGAAAGAAATTTTTCTGAGTCACTCGAGTTGCCAGTTATCTTCAGAAAAAAACAAATCAAACTTTAATAAAGTTTAAATTCAAACTTTATTATATGCTATTTTCCAGAATTATAGTCAAGAGTAAAGTAAACCCTTTGTTTATTAATATAAAATTCTTATTGTGGAGAGGGAACTACTTCAGTGTCCATGTACAAAAAGGATGGCCAGAAACCATGTAAATATGTTGGTATAGAATGCTGACCTGTTATTTTCCATTAGAGACACTTTTTTTAAGCCAAATACATCCTTAGTTGAAATTTTTAGTGAAGTAATAGATGCATGTTATTTTGATAGAAAGAGAGCGTGAGTGAGTGCACAAGAGTAAGGACTAGAGTGAGGAAGGAGACTAAATTTGGGATGGGGAATATTTGTAATAGAGATTATAAACTCATGTGAGTCCAGGCAAGTAATTTGAGTGAAGTGTACTGAACTGAAACTGGGTTAAACTGGAAAGTAGGTAACACATCAAAAAGATGCAGCTAATATTCAGCTCCAGCTCCTGTGTTGCCTTGTAAGAATGTGTCCCAGTGTTACTGTCTCTTTCAGATTTTCAAAAGAACTCAGAATCTGGATTCTTACGTGAAATCTCTGAATTTCTAAACATTTTCAAGTAGTTAAAAAGTTTTAAAAGACCATGATCCAAACAAAACAAAATAATGGGCCGAATTTGGCCAATGGGCAGCCAATTGGCAATATCTGATCTAAGAAGTTAAGTTGTTGCTAGAGGAAGATACTCTATGCTTTGTCTGATTTAAACAGATGGGGTAATTGTGAGAAGAAGTGAAGAGTACTGGGTTTTTTAACTTCTAAGAATCATTCACTTATTTAACACATTGGAGAGAAAAGGTGAAATATCTGCATTTTCTAATTTTACTAGTGAGGTGGGAATTAAAAGATTGTTTTTGTTTTAACAGCAGAATGATCTGAGAATGATAGGGCCCATCTGTGTTGGAAATTATTTTCACCTATGATAGCTTTCTACTTTAAGAAAAGCATGTGTGTAGCCTCAGTAGTCAACTATCACAGCATTTTTTTCATTTACTCATTGTTTTGCCTCCTATTAAACAAATTAATTCCTTCAGTGAGTGAGGACACTTTAGTAAACTAACTAAGGAGGTTTGTGTTAGGAGTTGCACTGACTTTAAGGGAACACCTTGTATTTTATTCTGTGGTATTGTCTATACGCATGAAAGGCAAAAGAAGGAGGAAATAGTAATGAAATTGAAATTAACCAGTACAGTTTCCTATTGGGAAATGTTTGAAAAGCAGAAACTTATGAGTTGATAAATTATAAGGTGTCAACATGTAAAAGAACACAAATAAGTTCTTGAAATCAGTCTGTAAGAGGCTCAGAGGGTTTTTTTATTGTTTTATTTTTGTCTTTTTTTTTAGCTATACTTTTTTTAAGTGCTTGTGGTGGCGATTACAATGTACATCCTTAATTTATCACAGTCTTCCATGATTAATATTATGCCAATTCATATATAATGTAGGAATCTTATAACAATATGCTTCTGTCAGTATTTACCATCCTCCCATCCTTTGGGTATTATTGTCATACATTTTACAATTTATATTTACTTTATATATATTATAAATCTGACCATACATTATTTTTTTGCTTTAAACAATTTCTTTAAAGACCTTGAGAAATTAGGAAAAAAAATTCTTTTGCATTTAACTACATATTTACCATTTCCTGAGCTCTTTATTCCTTTGTTTTGATCCAGGTTTCCATCTGGCCTCATTTTCCTTCAGCCTGAAAAACTTCCTTTAAAATTTCTTTTAGTGCAAGTCTGTTGTTGACAAATTCTTACAGATTTTGGTGATCTGCAAATGTCTTTATATTACCTAACTTATTTTTTTCTTGACTAATATTTAATTATAAAAATGTCAAACATAGCAAAATTGAAGGAATTATACAATATACCTTTATCCTACAATTAACATTTTTGCCAACTTTTGCTTTATCATATATCTGTCCCTCCCACTACCTGCTCATTAACTCATTCTATTATTTTGATGCATTTCAAAGTCAGTTGCACATATGAGTACACTTTATCCCTAAATCTTTCAGCATGTATATCATTAAGTATAATTTAATACGCATGCTTATGATTTCTTTTTAGGTAAAATTTATATTCAGTGAAGTACAGAAGCCTGTGTATCATTTAATGGGTTTTGAAAAATGTATATACATCTCTGTAGCCCAAATACACATTAAGATTAGGTCTCTACCATCATCCTAGAAATTTTCCTAATGCCTTTTCCCAGTAAATTTTTGCCATTCACCCCACCCACAACTCCTAGAGGCAACCACTTTTCTGATTTTTTCACCTAAGATTAGTTTTGCTAATTCTAGTACTTTATATAATTAGAATTATACAGTATATACCCTTTTCTGTAAAGATTCTTTCACTCACCCTCATGCTTCTGAGAGTCATCTATGTGGTTTCATATATTATAACTCATTCCTCTTTATTGTTGAGGTGTATTACATTTTTTGAATATGCCATGGTTTATTTAGCAGTTATCTGTTTATGAACTCCTGGGATATTTCCAGGTTTTTGACTATCATAACAAGTTGCTGTGAGCGTTCTCATAAGTCTTTATCTACTTATTTATTTATTTTTGGCTGCATTGGGTCTTCGTTGCTGTGTGCAGGCTCTCTCGAGTTGCAGAGAGTAGGGGCTACTCTTCGTTGCAGTGCATATGCTTCTCATTGCGGTGGTTTCTCTTGTTGCGGAGCACAGGCTCTAGGCACACAGGCTTCAGTAGCTGTGGCACGCAGGCTCAGTAGTTGTGGCTCGCATGCTCCAGAGCACAGGCTCAGTAGTTGTGGTGCACAGGCTTAGTTGCTCTGCAGCATGTGGGATCTTCCTGGGCCAGGGATTGAACCCGTGTTCCCTGCATTGGCAGGCGGATTCTTAACCACTGTGCCACCAGGGAAGTCCCTCGTAAGTCTTTCTGTGGGCAAATGTTTTCATATATCTGCGTATATATGTAGCAGTAGAAGTGATGGCTTATATATGTATAAGCGTATGTGTCTGTGTATGTATACGTATAAGTATATGATTAATACTATTAGAAACCACCAGACCTTTTTCCAAAATGTTGTACCTTTTACATTTCCTACCAACAATGTGTGAGAGCTCTAGTTCCTCCATATCCTTGCCAGCAGTTGATGTTTTCATTCTTTGAGTCGTAGTGAGTATAAAGTGGTATCTCACTGTAGATTTAATTTCCACTTCCATGATGACTAAAAATGTTAGGCACTTTCTGTGTACTAATTGGACATTCATATTGTGACATACATACCTGTTCAATTTGGGGGATCCCATTTTTAAGTGGGTTATTTGTCTTTTTATTATTGATTTATAGGCATTCTTTGTACATTCTCTATATTCTCCATATATAGACTTTGCTAGATATTTTTTGCAAGTATTTTCTACCAGTATGGCTTGTCTATTCTTAAGGTGTACCTTGATTAACAGAAGTTATTATTTAGAATGAAGTCTAGTGTACCAATTTTTCCTTTTTTGGTTATTGCTTTTTGAGAAAACTTTGCCTTCTCCCAAGTCATGAAGATATTCTCATATGTTTTCTTCTAGAAGCATTATAGTTTTAGATTTTATGGTGGATCTTTGATCTTTCTGAATTTAATATTTGTATATGGTGTTCAAGTTCAGTTTTTGCCATATGGATATCCAGTTGTTCCAGCTCTATTTGTTTAAAAGATATTTCTTTTCCCATAGGATTGCTTTAGTGTTTTTATTGAAAATTAAATGGCCATGTAATTGTAGGTCTGTTTGACCTTTATTTTGTTTCATTTATCTCTTTTTCTATCCTTATGCCTGTCTTAATTACTCTAACTTTATAGTAAATCTTGAAGTCAGGAAATATAAGGTTCCCAACTTTGTTCTTTTGTTTCAAGATTGCTTTAACTATCCTTGGTTTTTTGCATTTCCAGATAAATTTTATAATAACTTTCTCAATTTCTAAGAATGTCTGTTGGTATTCTGATTGGGATTGCATTGCATCTATGGACAAATTTGGGAACAACTAACATCTTAACAATATTGAGTCTTCCAATAAATGAACATGTTGTTTCTCTCCAAATTTTTTAAAAATTTATTTATTTAATTTATTTTTGGCTGTATTGGGTCTTCATTCCTGTGCGTGGGCTTTCTCTAGTTTTGGCAAGTGGGGGCTACTCTTTGTTGCAGTGTGCGGGCTTCTCACTGCGGTGGCTTCTCTTGTTGCAGAGCACAGCCTCTAGGCACGGGCTTCAGTAGTTGTGGCACGCAGGCTCAGTAGTTGTGGCTTGCAGAGCTCAGGCTCAGTAGTTGTGGTGTATGGGCTTAGTTGCTCCATGGCATATGGGATCTTCCTGGACCAGGGCTTGAACCTGTGTCCCCTGCATTGGCAGGGGGATTCTTAATCACTGTGCCACCAGGGAAGCCTTCTCTCCAGATTTTTAAGTCTTCCTTATCTCAGCAATGTTTGATAGTTTACAGTGTAGAGTTCTTGTTCTTTTGTTAAATTCATTCCTAAGTATCTTATGTTTTGATATGACTATAGATAAATTTGTTTTATTTTCCAGTTGTTTGTCGGCTAGTATGTAGAAATGCAAGCAGCATAGGCATGCAGTATATAAAAATACAAGCATGAACTAGGTCAACAAAAATAAACATAAGACCTATAGATTGTAAGAAGAAGGAAGAGGAGAAAGGATAAAAAGGGGAGGAAGAGTTGGAAACATATTTCTATTTAATGATGATATGGTTGTTTGTGTGGAAAATCCTAAGGAATCTAAAAAAGTACTCTTTGAGGGGCTTCCCTGGTGGCGCAGCGGTTGAGAGTCCGCCTGCCGATGCAGGGGACACGGGTTTGTGCCCCGGTCCGGGAGGATCCCACATGCCGCGGAGCGGCTGGGCCCATGAGCCATGGCCAATGAGCCTGCGCGTCCGGAGCCTGTGCTCCGCAACGGGAGAGGCCACAACAGTGAGGGGGCTGCGTACCGCAAAAAAAACAAAAACAAAAACTACTCTTTGAATTAATAAGTGAGTTTATAGTAAGGTCACAGGAAACAAGGCCAGTATAAAAATATCAGCAATAAGTTGTTAGAATATGTTGTTTACTTATCAGTAAATCGCCCAAACTGCTTAGCATCTAATTTTTTCTTAAGTGTGTTAGATTAAATCTTCCTCTTGGAAGATCAAGTAATCCAGTGAGGTAGAAAGCGATTATTTAATGTAGTCTTTGAATAATATTAAGGCCTAGAGCAAATTCACTAGCTCATAGTCCCTAGAACTTAGATATGAAACTATTTTAGGTAGACAGGGTGCCAGAAATCACCAAACTGGGCGCTTGTGCTACAGCAAAGGTGACTTGACAATTTCTGTCTAGTGGTCATCTGAGATGAGATAGTTGGAAAACTGAGATAGCCATTGTTTTTGATGATAATAAATACTTCTTTAATGTTTTAATAAAAGATATTTTTGACTGAATGGAGGGTGATCCTATCTCTGTGTGGATATGGGGTGCAGTCATAATTGCTAGCAGGGTCAGAGCTTTTCTCAGAGAGCAAGATTGGATCTGATCAATTTCTTGAACACATACTTGATTTTAGCCCCAGTGGACAGCAGAATAAAACATGGGAGAAATTGTCTTTGTTTGAAAACAGAATTGAGAGTGGAAGTTGTCCAATGTCCTTTTCTATCATAGAATAAGCCCCCATAAAATTTTAAAATTTGAGCAAGTCTGCAAGGGTAAGCTTGTCAAAATATAGCAAAACTAACCTCCAGATACCTAGAAGAGTTAACTTGTCCAAAGGCATTCTTTAAAATTATTCATCTGGATGGCACTATACTCTCCAAAACGATTTCAGTTTTGACATAATTAAAGGTTAGAAATTCTTTTAAGCAATAATTGGCCAAAATTTCTTGAAGCTATTTCTGGATGGAGGGTCACGTCATCAGTATGCAAAAGGACCTCTCTCTACAATGTCAGCAGGCAGACATCTAGTTCACCTAAAAGCTGTTCAAACTAAGGAGGGGAGGACTATCGCTGGCTCTTTGTATTTTTCTCTCAAAACAGATTTTTGCCCTGACAGAGTGGGCCATTTTTGCTTATTATAATCTTACAATAGTATTTCCTTATAGGCTTTTTGAGTAATGTTAAAAAGCCTTGAGATAATATTTATGTTGTATAGTTTGGCACATAAGCAAATATTGTCTGTGGTGTCAAAAGCAGATGACAGGGCTTCCCTGGTGGCACAGTGGTTCAGAGGCCGCCTGCCGATGCAGGGGACACGGGTTCGTGTCCCGGTCCGGGAAGATCCCACATGCCGCGGAGCGGCTAGGCCCGTGAGCCATGGCCGCTGAGCCTGCGCGTCCAGAGCCTGTGCTCCACAACGGGAGAGGCCACAACAGTGAGAGGCCCGCGTACCGCCAAAAAAAAAGCAGATGACATATCAAAAAAATCAATCAAAAGATTTACCAACAGAAACTGACTGACTTTAATAGATACTAATTAAGATGATGGTCAGTGGAAAGGTAGTTATAACTTTTCCTTTCCTCTTTTAAATGTTAGTCTTGAAAAATTATGTCAATAATTAATTGGCAAAAAATTTTAGGAGCTATCTAAATGAGCTTTCTCTACATTTTTTAATAGGATGTGTTACATATTACACCCTAACCCTTGGTATATAATGAGGGAATGATATATATGAGGTCTTAAATAAGTTAATGTTAGCACTTTTAAGAGCTTTGGGACATTCTTTAAGTGGAGCACTTTTAAATTTAAAACATTTAATCATATCATTCATAAACAAGAGGGATAGAGAAAAGGAAGGGACACAGTATTTTTATTGAGCACATACTATATTGTAGTTACTTTGCTTATACTTTGCATAGGTAACTTTAAGGTTATTACTCCTAGTTAGTGAGTGATCTAAGGTTTACAGAATATCAAATATCTACTAAAGTCACAGTGTAGCATAAATAGTGAACTGTGCCTCTGAAAGGCCTGTTCTCACTGTAGCCTTTCTTAGAGCAACAGTACTCCAGAATCTGCCTTTATGACAGGTCCTGTTCAAACAACACAGTCTTTTGAGAGAATGAGCTGCTTTAAATTTCCAAGTTCAATGAGTCCTATCCATTAATTATCAGACTATCTTGATGGCTCTGTGGGGACTTCTTTGTTTCCTGGCATTTTTATCCAACTAGAAACCAGAGAACCCAGTGCTTTCACTTTGTCAGACAAAGAAGCAAGCAAAACTTGTTTCTTTATGACAGAAATCTATTAGTATACGCATGGCAAAATGGTTTCTGTTGTAAGATAGTTGGGGTGGAGAAATGATCACTACAAAACAATATACATGGGGTTCATGAGTTCTTATTTTATTTTGGCTTCCTCAGCCACCTATTTCAATTATTTATGCAAATGCAAAGTTTAAATTAGAAATGATTTATTTATCCTAAATTATTCAGAACCTCAAAAGGGAAAGACTAGACAAAAATAATGATGATTATAGCAACAGCATAATTGCAGAATTTTGTGCAATACTTTGTGCTAAACATTGTCCTAAGCACTCTACAATGGTTATCTTATTTTTTTCTTATAGGAGCTCTATGATGTGGTTTATTAATGTTACTTCCATTTGATGTGTGAGGAAAGTTAAGCTCTTATGAGGGATCCAAGAAGTAAAGTAATTTTTCCCTGATCATACAACTAATGAGTTGTAAGAGTTCCAGGTTCTCTCCTAATGATGGCAAAATGATCATAACTCTAGCTTCATATCCTCTCAGTCTTCCAGAAGGGAGCAAGCCATTTTTATTGGATGCTGTGTAAAACCTAAGATTTTCAATCAGAACAATTATTATAGCCAGGAGAAAACAATTGACAAAGGCCCAAGTCATGTTTCCACTCCTAAAGGCAGGACAAGTGGGCTGAGGAGTACAGGAGAGAGGTGGAACCTGAAATGAAAATTGTAAGTTATCATTGGAAGAAAGGGACATGGATACCAGGAAGGAAAACAACAAATGTCTACTGCATTTTAAAGAATAAGTAACTGCTCTAAGCCTCAGTTACTATATCACTACCTGGAGCTTAAACTCTTTCTTTTGATTTCACCATCCATGCTGTTAAACACAGAAAAGCAGTATAGTTTAGTGGTTAAGGACATGGACTCTAAGACCAACCTAAAGGGTTTGAATCAGCTCATTTCCATGAGTGTCTCTGCTTCAATTTTTTTACCTTCTAGGATAGTGGGGAGAATTAATGAAGTAATAGATGTGAATTACTTATAACAGCACTTGATATGGTACAAGTTATCTGTTTCCTATTAGTAGCAGTAGTGGTAATAGTGTTGTTATTATAGCTACTCTAGTGTACTAAATGATTATTGGATATTATTATCAATAAGCATTGCCTGTGCAACAGTTATAGCCTTTCTATGATGACCAATTATGATTAATCTACTCAAGGATCATTCCATACTACTTCAAGTACATACATGTTTCAGATAGTGGGCTAGGTGCTAGTGTGTCTGAAGGTGAAAATATAAAGTCCCAGCCTTTAAAGAAATGCTAGCTAGTGAGTAGACAGAGCTGTAACAAACAATTATAAAATTGCATTTTTGGGGGGGATGTACTCACAAGAGGTATATGCAAGTTATCTTGGTAGACAGAGTACCTCACAGCCAGGAGAATCCAGAAAAGTTTTACTAAGAAAATAATGCTTGTGTTGAATCTTAAAGTTTGGATAAGTATCATCTAAGTGGACCAACTAGAAGGGCAGAGAAAATAGCAAGTGCAAAAAGACATTGGTATGCAAGCATATGACTAAAGTAGAGGCAGAGGGTCTGTGGGAAGAGAAATGGAGGAAATGAACTTGGAGAGCTAAGTACTAAAAACATCCATCAGAAAAGCAGTGAAAGGTGCTCTCCCTATTTTCCTTTCTAAAAACAGTTTTGGAGGGTAGGAGAGGGCACTCTTGTTTAAGATGATGTCTTAATATGTGCTATTTTGGACAGTGACTTAAGATGAAAAAGTGGTGGTCATATGAAGAGTGAGAGATTTCCTATTTATGAGCTCCTCACACATTACCTAGAAGAAAGATTCTGATTTTTCTCTGCTCTAGTCATCTCAATAAATGAAAGTGTTAGCTCTCTGCTACAAGCAGTCTGGTCATTGCATTTGACCTGTGCATGCTGTTAGTATCTAATTGTACTTTCTCTGTTAATATGTTAGTTTATTCACTAGCTAGACATTTTGTCAGCTGTCAATGTTGTTTGTCTTGGTGATAGGCCATAAAACATCATTTGTTTTTTACACCATTTACCTCAGTTTCAAAGGTAGATAAGTACTTCAAAATCATCATGATAATGATGGAACATCCCCAGTTCTACCGCATACGTATTAGACTAACCCCAGATCGTAATTTTCATGTTTGATAGTCTTCCTTATTCGTTTTTCCCCACAAATTTTTATTTGTTCTCCCATAATGACAGTTTTAAGAATGTGATACTCCTCAAAAATCTGGGACTTCCGTATCGTTCTTTATTTTCTTGTGAATTTTATGTTAAATGTGTCTACAGCTTTTCTGGTAAAATACTATACTGTGTTTAGCTGTTAAAAGTCTGAAAGAGAAAATGTCCTTCAGCATATGAATAGATAAACGTTGTGGCATATCCATTCAGTGAAATACAAAGAAATGAACTGGTAATACAGGCAACAACATGGATAAATCTTAAGAACGTCATTCTGAAAAAAAAAAAGCTAGACATAAAATAGTGCTGTATCATTCCATTTATTTGAAACTCTTGAAAAGACATATTTAATCTATAGTGATAGAAAGCAGTTCAGTGTTTGCTTGGAGCCAGGGGTAGGATATGGGATTGGCTGGGAAGGAATAAGAGAACTTTTTTGAGATGATGGAAATGTTCTGTTTCTTGATTGAGGCAGTACAGTTGTCAAAAACTCTTCTGATGGTATATTTAAAATGAGTATATTTCATTGTACATAATTTGTATCTAAATAAAGATCATTTAAAGAAAGAATTACTCTGTTATAATCATGTCATGATGGAGATAAACTAGTTACCTTGATGTCATGTGTATCTTTATAGCCAACTATACTTGTTTCTATGGCTGCTGCTACAAATTGCCACAAATTGAGCGGCTTAAAACAACAGAAATTTATTATCTCACAGCTCTGAAGATCAGAAGTCAGAAGTCAAGGTGTTGGTAGGGCCTACTCCCTTTGGAGGTTCCTGGGAAGAATCCTTCCTTGACTCTTCTAGCTTCTGGTGTCAGTATTCCTTTGCTTCCTTTTGGCTTGTGGCCGCATCACTCCAATATTTGCCTCCGTCTTTACATCTCCTTCTCCTCTGTGTGTCTCTCTCTTATAAGGGCACTTGACATTGGATTTGTTCCCAACTGGATAGTCCATGATGATCTCCTCATATGCAAAGACCCTTTTCCCAAATAAGGTAACATTCACAGTTTCCAGTGATTAGGATGTAGACATATTTTGGGGGAGGGGGCACCATTTAGGCTACATCAACTAACATTATTCATTAACATAATACTTTTCTGTGACTTGGTAAAAAATAACTGTCCTCCAATTTTTAAACAGCATTCTGGGGTAATTATGGGATTCTATGGGTAAAAGCTTTTTTCACTCTCTCTTCTAAAAGCATGCTGAAATGAGTCTGATCTTTCTTGCATCATAGTGTTAAGACCTGTGACTCTAGTTGAAGGTTAGGAAAAATAGACAAAATGGATTCATTCAGGTGATCTGACTTAGGAAAAAGGAGCTATGTAGTTAAACAAAGCTCCTAGAGTTCTACATTAGGTTGAGAACAAAGCCCTGGCTATTAAATTGTTACCTTCGCTTGTTCTACCTTCTCTATGGATCATAGGAACCTTAGTTTTGGATTCTTTGATCAAAATATGATTACTGTATCACCTCAACTTCTGATAAATAGAATAGGAAATTTTCATCGGTCATATTTCTTATAATTTTCTTGACACAGACCAACACAGCATTGAACTGAACATTTCAGTTTGATAAATTTTGTTTGCAGCAGATGTTATATTAAGCAAATGCATAAAATTCAGGCCCTCTCGTGTTCACAGTTGTCATGGATTGCCTAAAAAATGTGAACTGTTACACTTAAAGAATGTAAATTGGCCTCAAGTAAAAATTCTGAGCAGTAATAGTAATATGTTCATTCTTTGTTCACACAGTAATATGTAAATAAATTTAAGTTTAATTAAAAAAAACTTAGGAATGAACTAGGGTACAGATTCAACCAAATATGAACCATCATAGGTTCTGTCTTAGAGAAAAGTTATAGCTTTATGTCATCCCAAATGCTGCCAAGACTTGGCAAGTGGAACTTATTACCCAGTGCATTTGTACTGCCAGTGTCAGTAACTCTGGTGGAAAAAACAAAATGGTTTTGGAGTTTTCTGTGCCAGGATAGTAAAGCTGCTTGGGAGAAGAAAACATTGATGAGGCAGAAATATACCCAGCTCACCCTGGGATCCTCCAATTCTGCTTATCAAGTGGTGATTTTATTCTCACAGAGAAATTAGAAAATCATCCTTCAGATTTTGTTGTGTCATGGAAATAATTGAAGAGCACAGTTTACAATCTTTGTTAATTTATGGAAATATATATACAGATGTGTTGTAACAAAATGGTATTATATTGTTCATTATAAAGACCCTAGTTTTTTTTGAGGGGGACTTGGACTTTTTGTTTCATTTTGCTTTTAAGATGATCAGCGTTCTACGTAGGGCCAATAATAGCTTATTGATCTCCGTTTAGCCCCTGTTTGGTGTTACATTTCCCACTTTATAAAACTGCAAACTGAGGCAGGATAAAGTTGGAACACTTTCCAAGCATAGCAAATCAGTGACAGAGTTTCCTGGCTTTATGTCTGAACCTCAAACCACTAGACTATGCTTTCCATATGTATTTTGATCTTATCAAATTAATTTTCTTCTGAGAAAGGAAAGGTATCTAGTATTCAAGTTGGAAAGTTAATTTCCCAATTTATTGTATCCCATTGAGAATTAGTCACATTCCAGACTTAGAGCTTTCAACTGGTTTTTTTGGAGTGTGAATTAAATTATAAATTATGCCCAGTCTCACAACTTATGGACAGATAGACTGTTTGGTGTTTTTTTTAGACCTATTACAAAATAATCTTTCGGTAAGCAGTTAATCAATGCAACTTCCTTTTCAAAACATCTGAATCTGAAGCAAATTAATTTTTTAAAATAAATTTATTTTTATTTATTTTTGGCTGCATTGGGTCTTTGTTGCTGTGCACGGGCTTTCTCTAGTCGCGGTGAGCAGGGGATACTCTTCGCTGCGGTGCTTGGGCTTCTCATTGGGGTGGCTTCTCTTGTTGCGGAGCATGGGCTCTAGGCATGCAGGCTTCATAAGTTGTGGCACATGGCCTCAGTAGTTGTGGCTTGCGGGCTCTAGAGCTCAGGCCCAGTAGTTGTGGCACATGGGCTTAATTGCTCCGTGGCATGTGGGATCTTCCTGGACCAGGGCTCAAACCCGTGTCCCCTGCATTGGCAGGTGGATTCTTAACCACTGTGCCACCAAGGAAGTCCCTGAAGCAAATTAATTTTTAAATTTAGTATGGGTGGATATCCTTTTAGGCTCAAACACGTGTGCCAGTAGCGAAATGAATTATTTCCTTTTTCAATTCCAAAATCTTTCTTGTTTTCTTTTTCCTTTAGAAGAAAATTGCTCTGTTAAGTGTTGTGATATTTTTTAAAAAGTGTCAAAATTCAGTAAGTGATAAGAGGCAAATTAAGAGCATCAAAGACATTAACTCATCACTGTAAATACCCCTCTCCAAATTCTGAAATTATAAACCAGTGAATCATTAAAAGTTCTACACTAGTTTATTTCTTTTGCCTTGAAATTATAGGACAGTTTAGGTTAAAGATAACACAGGGTTATACAATTGTTTTATCTGAACATTAATCACTAGTATTTTATTTTTCCTTTCCATTTCTTAGATCACACAGTAGCTAATTATATTTCATCTGTGTTTCCTCGTTTCTTAACATTTTACCTCAGGCTAATACCAAGTAAAGAAAGTTTTAGACCAAAAGGAAAATTTCTGTGGGAATGATCAGGTTTTATAAGGTGAAAGAACATCTTGAACTCATAGAATCCAGAAATGTGTTTCCTCCTTTGGTTTGCTGACTGTATGGGTATTTTGGCTTATGGAATGGCCCTTAAATATCATGGGATTATGGGTCTGAGGAAATAGCATGTGTGGCTTTAGTTACCACCTATCTATGAATGACTTCCAAAGCTGTATCCGCAATCCTGACCTCACATTCTCTTTCTTGGCCTCTATTTCTTGCAATCTGAATAACATCTCTTCTTGGAAACTTTGCAGATACTGAAAAGAGCTGATGGTTTGAGGCTGATAGGAATTTCTCCTCATTTTATTTTTCAACATTTTTATTGGGGTATATTTAATATACAAGAAAACTGCAAGTATTTAATATATACATTTGGTGAGTTTGGACATAAGCAAGGTACCCATGAAACCATCACCACAATCAAGGTACATAATAGACATATCCATCACCTCCAAAAGTTTCCTTGAGTCCTATTTATTTGTGTGTGATCTCACTTAAGGTGAGATCTACCCTCTTAACAAATTTTTAAGAGTTCAATACAGTATTGTTAACTGTAGGCACAATGTTGTACAACAGGTCTCTAGAACTTAATGATCTTGCATAACTGAAACTTTAAACCAATTGAACAGCTCCCATTTTCTTGTCTCCCTAGCTCCTGGTAACTGCTGTTCTTCTCTGCTCCCATATGTTTGACTATTTTAGATACCTCATATAAGTGGAATCATGCAGTATTTGTCCTTCTGGCTTATTTCACTTAGCATAATGTCCTCCAGGTCACAAATGGCAGGATTTTCTTTCTTTCTTTCTTTCTTTTTTTTTTTTTTTTTTTTTTTGCGGTACGTGGGCCTCTCACTGCTGTGGCCTCTCCCGTTGCAGAGCACAGGCTCCGGACGCGCAGGCTCAGCGGCCATGGCTCACGGGCCCAGCTGCTCCACGGAATGTGGGATCTTCCCGGACCGGGGCACAAACCCGTGTCCCCTGCATCGGCAGGCAGACTCTCAACCACTGCACCACCAGGGAAGCCCCTTTCTTTTTTTAAGACTGAATAATATTCTATTGTATGTATATACCACATTTTCTTTAACCATCTATTGAGGGACATTTGGGTTGTATAAGAGAATCTTTATGGTATGTTTTAAATCTGACAGAATTAGTCCCCCTCACTGATTTTTTTCCCCAGTGTTTTCTTATATATTTTTGTATATTTATTATTCTTAACCATACACACACAAAAAGGGGCACAAGGAAACTTTTGAAGGTGATGGATATGTCTGTTACCTTGATTGTGGTGATGGTTTCATGAGCGTATGCATATGTCCAAACCCATCAAATATGTTAAATATGTGCAGTTTTTTGTATATCAATTATACTTCAATAAACCTGTTTTTAAAAAATAATAAAAACTCTGAAATACATAAAAGTAGACTTGAACAAATAGAAGCACATCCTTTTTTTTGGATAGAATAACTCAAATTCGTAAAGATGTTAAGCCTCCCCTAATATATGCAGATTTAATGTGAACTCAACTCAAATACCAAATGCTAACAAGTATTTTTTTTCTGAGCTAGAAAAATTGTAGGAATCTATCTTAACAACTTAGTCTGATTCGCAGTTTTAGCCAGATATTAACAAGATTATCATATTACCCACCATACAGTGGCTCATTATTCTTTCAGTAAATAAAAGACTAGAAGGAGAGGTGTATTTTCAGCAAACTAGTACTTTCTTTTTTGGATAGCCATTGTGTGAACTTAAGCAATTTATGTTTTCTTGACTTACTGAAGAATTATACACTCTCTTATGAATGAAGTTAACACCATTGATCTAGTCTAATGTAGTCTAGTCTAATACACTTTTTTTGAGCTGTTATTTCCTTAGCGGTGATGAACTTAATCTTGTTATCTCCACCCTCTTGCACCATCATGGATGTGGTTGTATACATTTATTGAACAACTATTATTTGATACCCATTTATTGAGCACCTACCTTATAGGCACTATGGTAGCCATAGGGATCCAAGTTGAATAAGCTTCAAGGTATTCAAGCTACCACTGCCTCAAGGTACAGTGAGAGAGACAAACCTATACAGAAATTATTACCATAGAATTAATAAACCTTGCAACTATGTACTGTCAGAAAATAGAGACGTACAATTCTACCAGGGGTAGAGCCATTTGATGAGAAGCCATTAAGGATCCTGGCAAAAAAAAAAAAAAAAAAAAAAAAATATATATATATATATATTTATATATATATAAATGACAGAATAGATCTAGAATAAAGAAGGATGTCAAAAAAACAAAAGGACTGGTTGAGATAACAGGGGTCTCAAGGTCTTTAATGAGTTTAGAGAGCAGGTCCTCAGGAATAGGGAACAGAGAAGTATAGGAGATTGTAGTTGAAAATCAAGATGTTTTGAGTAAGTAGCAGTTGAGCAATGTCTCATGACAAACTGTCTGTATTTCAGGAGATTGGCTGGAGTTTGATGAAAATCTGTGGCTATGAACCTGGGAAGCTAACTAATCCTTATAGATATTAAACCCATGATCTTGGCCTCAGTATGTTTTAACCAACTAAGCTAAACAGCTGCAGATAATTTACAGATGATTGAATCAGAAGCACACTGTATAAATTTCCTTTGAAATACATCTGGAAAGGGATAAATAAAACATACTTGGTATTGTACTAAATTAATAGATTTGAAATTCATTAAGCCATATTTAATATCCAAATACAGCCAAGTTGAGTCATGCCTAGAAATTATCGACATTTGTTCTTGGTGGTGGTGGTGGTAGTCGTGTTTTTTTCTCTTTTAGTTATTAATCTTATTACTTTCCAAGATTTATGATTTTTGTGGGTCTGCTTTGTTCTCACCAATGTAATAAATAAATTTTCATGTTCTCTTTTACTCTCAAGACAGAGAAAAAAGATTATCATCTCCTAACTTAATTATTGAATTATAATTGTATCAAAATTCTATTGAATTCAACTGTATTAAAATTGTCAGTTTATAAATCTGTGTTCTTTTTTTTTCAAAATTCAAGAATTTTTTAATAACCCAAATGCTTTTCTCAAAAATAAAATATATGTTAACTCACTAGAGAAGAAACACAAATATGAGCTTAGGAATGTATAAATTACGGAATCCAAAGTGACTATTAATACCAGATAATCACAGTGTTTTATACCAAAAAAAAGTGTCAAATACAGTTACCCAAATGAATTAAATGCTACAAATTGTTGCAAATGGGTATATATGTATATTTTTAACATCTTTATTGGAGTATAATTGCTTTACAATGGTGTGTTAGTTTCTGCTTTACAACAAAATGAATCAGTTATATATATACATACGTTCCCATATCTCTTCCCTCTACAACTATGCTGTAGGCTTTTTAATTGTGGAGATCAATTTTTCTTCCATGGAGCCTAAAAATGCAGAGGCCTAAAAACATAGTACCAAGCAGTTAAAAACAAAAAAGTATACAAAATTCCACAAATACTGATTTCTTTTTCCCGTTATAGAAAATAGCATTAGCTTTTTCTTCTCCTTTACACCTATATTTTACCTTTTGGGAGGTCTGAGATCTTCTGCCAGAGTTCAGTAGGTGTTCTGTAGGAGTTGTTCCACGTGTAGATGTATTTCTGATGTATCTGTGTGGAGGAAGGTGATGTCCGCGTCTTACTCTTCCGCCATCTTCCCCCTCTCCTATACCTATATTTTAAAATAAATTTAAAAATGAAATCCCAAGAGCACAAATGGGCAGAAAAGCAAATCTGATTTCCTGTCTGATTTAAACTGAAGAATACTGAGTTCATTAACTGTAATTCATATATAATCTCAAGTAATAGCTAAGAAGATGTGTCATGAGCTTAGCTTTATACGTTCATATTTTTAAAAATTTTTTCAATGTAAATGCTCATCAGCTCAATAATAGCATGAATGTGCTTTTTGACATGCAAGTGTTTTCCAATTATATCTTAAAATCAGCTAACAAAAGCAGGTCGAGAAAGTAGAAGATGCAGTCTTCTGTTTTCAGCTGTTTCAGAACTGGTTTAATGAAAAAGTCACTTTAAAGATTTGGTTTTAATTTCACGAGAAAGACATCTGTATTGAAATAGTGTGCAGCTGAGGTCCTCTAGTGTCGCAGTTGAATATGGCATCAACTTTTAAGATTTTGTGAAGTGTGTGTGTGTGTGTGTGTGTGTGTGTGTGTGTGTGTGAGAGAGAGAGAGAGAGAGAGCGCGAGAAAAAGAGAGAGAGAGTGAGAGAGAGTGTGAGAGAGACAGAGACAGAGACAGAAACAGAAACAGAGATACAGAGAGAAGAACAAGGACAAGAGAGATTACTACCTTAAAGTTGACTCAGCAAATGACCTCAGAAAACTAGGTTCTTATGTTTTATTTGTTAATCAATCTCAATGAAAGGTTTTCTTTGTTTTTAAGAGGGGAGGGGTTTGCATTCTTTCATGTGCACATAGTTTTCAATGTAATTGTAGTTGTTTTAAAGTTTGGAATCTTTTCCTTTACATAGTTGGTCTATTTTTTTGCAGATGTTAATGAAAACTATTAATTCTTAATTGTTCTCATCTCATTTGCTTAATACTGGCTGTTGTGACACTTTAATATGGGAGAAACTATTTGATAAAGTAGAATAGTTTATAGATCAGTTTAATAAGAATTCTTTATAAATAGTAACTTTTGTTTTTTTTTTATATATACTTCATGGGGAATATCAACTTATTGCTTTATTTTAAAATATGGCTGACAGTCAGGAAGTACCAGATATATGAGGGAAGAAGTAGTTTGAGAGAGTCAAGGGAGGAAAAAAAAATTAAAAAAACTTACCCCAGAGGAAATGAAGATAACATACTTTTCCCCCCCCTAAATTAAAAGAATTCTAATAACTATCCTCAGAGAGACTCAAAAGAATAATGTATCCATAGCCAAAGAACAGGATGTATTGAAAAGGAACAACTGGAGACCAGAAGAGAGATTTTGGAAATTAAATAATAGGCCATGCTCATAGGAATATAAGTCTAAGCATAAAGTATAAAAGAATCCTGAAAGCTTCCACAGAGGAATAGCATGGTATCTACATGCTATGAAAAATTTTCTCATGACTATATTCTAGCTAAATAAAAAGGAAACACAAAAAGAATCATATGAGGTATAAAAATGATAGTAGCTGATGATAACATTCATGAATAGAGTTATAATTATAAAATTATAGTATCCATTACATCCTGATGACTGAGATATTTTCTCTGGAGAGCTAGGGGTTAAGTGGCTTAGGTTTTTATTTCTTTCTCTGCTTAGTTCCATGGTAAATTTTTACTATACGTAGTGCAGCAGTGTACCAAAACACTTCCCATCTGTCTCAGAGTAAAAGCCAAGGCCTAAATGGCCTCACATGATCTAGCCCTCTGACTTGCTACCTCTCTGCCCTCATCTCCTCCCAGTTTCACCTTTTGCTCATTCTACTGCATACACAGTAGCTTCATTGTGTTTTTTGGTGGTTTTTTTAAAATTTGTTTTTCTTTTTTGAACTGCTGTGTATTCTTCCAGTTAAGACTTGCTTACTGTGCCCTCTGCCTGAATTACACATTTCCCAGGGAGCTGCATGTCTTTTTCATTTCCTTTAGATTTCGGCACAAATGTCACCTCAGTGAAGCCTTCCTTGATCACACTGTATATATAAAATAGCAACCCACATTCTCTCTTCTCGTCTCTTTTTCTCCTTAGCACTTAATCGCTATATATCATGTTATATATTTACTTGTTTATCTGTTTAGCCTTCAAGAAAGGAGCAAAGGCATCTTTTATCTGTCTTATAAAATTTGATAATGTAAAATAATACAAACAGTAAAAAAAAAAAAAGAGACTTCCTTGGTGGCACAGTAGTTAAGAATCCACCTGCCAATGCAGGGGACACGGGTTCCAGCCCTGGTCCAGGAAGATGCCACATGCCGCAGAGCAACGAAGCCCATGCACCACAACTACTGAGCCTGTGCTCTAGAGCCCATGAGCCACAACTACTGAGCCTGCATGCCACAACTACTGAAGCCCGTGCGCCTAGAGCCTGTGCTCTGCAACAAGAGAAGCCACCGCAATGAGAAGCCTGCACACTGCAACGAAGAGTAGCCCCCACTCACCGCAACTAGAGAAAGCCCGTGCACAGCAACGAAGACCCAACACAGCCAAAAATAAGTAAATAAACTAATTAATTTAAAAAATCAGGAGTTAGAAAAGGGAAATGGAGAAGTATGTTAATTATATCGTCTTGCATAGTGAAGAGTTAATTATAATTATGTAAAAGTCTAACCACCAGAAGAGTTGAAAACACAAACTGCTAGAGATGGTTACTTCTGGAAAGTCAGACTAGGATGAGAAGAGAGAGAGATTTTAACTTTTCATCTCTTGTTCTTTCTTATGGTTTTAATTTAGAGGAGGGAGTCATAGTGAAATTATTCTTTTTTTAAATTGTATTTGGCCTTTTTATGTCAAGTTTATTGCGATTAATTTACATACCTTACAATTTACCCTTTTTAGTGTGCAGTTAAATCAGTTTGACCAACTCAGTCCTATAACCATCATCAAAATTAGAAATAGAACAATTCCATCATGTAAAATTTTCTCATACTCCTTTGTATCAACCCATTCCCTCCACCCAAGCCCATGACAATCAGTGATCTTTTAACTTAACACTTTTTATTTAATGTGGGTTCCTTGTAACCTGAATATAATCAAGTCAGAATTGGTGAGTTTGGAGCAGTTACATATAATGTAATGGTTGATATATCTGAATTAAAATCTGTTAATTGGGCTTCCCTGGTGGCACAGTGGTTGAGAGTCCGCCTGCCGATGCAGGGGACGCGGGTTCATGCCCCGGTCCGGGACGATCCCACATGGCGCGGAGTGGCTGGGCCCGTGAGCCATGGCTGCTGAGCCTGCACGTCCGGAACCTGTGCTCCGCAGTAGGAGAGGTCACAACAGTGAGAGGCCCGTGTACTGCAAAAAAAAAAAAGAAAAAAAAATCTGTTAATTGTTTTCTAATTGTTCCATCTGTTCTTTGTTCTTTTTTCCTTTTATTTGCCCTGCTTTTAGGTTGACTTTTTTTTTATAATTTCATTGTATCTCTATTATTAGCTTGTTGTTTATACCTTTTAAAAAATTAATTTAGTTGTTACCCTCATATTTATTTAGTTTTTTAAAGTCTGCTTTAAAGTGTAAAAAAAAAGGGGGGGGAAGAAAAGAGATCTGTACCCAAATGTTAATATTAGTGGTTTGGGGATTGGGTTTGAATTATTCTCCCCTACTTTTCTGTATATTCTTCCCAACTTCCTGTATGAATGATGTTTTATTTAAAAAAAAAAAAAAAAGGAGAGAGAGAGGGAGAGGAAGAGAGAGAGCAAGACAAAGAAACTGGGCATCCCTGTGGAAGTTGGCTTAAGAGAGAATAGGATAAGAAAGAAATGTTTGATAAATTACTGGAGGTTGCTTTGTGGATTGATCTGGAAAGTAAGCTCAGGTCTATCTGCTATAAAATATATTATAGCTATTTTTCAGGGACATAGGTGTTTTGTCTTGAGCAAGATAGGTGGTTTTCATTGACTTAGTTCTGCCATATATCTGCAAGTGTCCTGATAATTTGGCAAAGTCCAACCTGCTGAAGGTCAAGGTCATTTGTATACCACCAATATTAAACTACCTTTGTGGAAGAATTATACTTCAATTAGAGTAGCCTTTAGAAAACTACGTTCTTTGTCAGATCGATTCTGTTGTAAGTGGAAAATCAAAAATATGTCGAAGTAGATAGTTTAGAAAATGTGTAGAGTCTATTTTCTCTGAATAGAGGAGGTACAATAAAAATATAGCTCTTTGGGGAATTCCCTGGTGGTTCCAGTGGTTAGGACTCTGCACTTTCACTGCTGAAGGTCTGGGTTCAATCCCTGGTCAGGGAACTAAAATCTCACAAGGCACATGGCCCAAAAAAAAAAAAAAATATATATATATATATATGTATATATATATATATATATACATATATATATATACACACGCACGCACACACACACATTTATATATATACACACATATATATATACACACACATATATATATATCTTTGAATTTTATCACTGAACCTCATTTTATTTCTTAAAACAGTTTCTATATCTGCTTTGTAATTGACCTATTGATCTGTGACTCTTTTGTTTTCTTTGTAGATATTCAAAGGTTTTGTGCATAGCATTTGAGATACTTCAGGGCTTGCAGTATATGAACAAACATGGTATAGTACACCGGGCACTGTCTCCTCATAATATCCTTTTGGATCGAAAGGTAATCATCAAATAGTATATTAAATATTTGCTTTTTATTTCACATTGGAAGCTACTGAAGTCAGGCCCACTCAGTTAATCAGAGGGACTGTAGAATTAGAATATGTCTTAAGAGTATTCATAATGAAAAGATTATACGAATGTAATATACTTGTGGTTGTTTAAAAAAAAAGTATCTCTAAATTATATGAATCCGTGTGTCTTTCACATTCATTATTCTTTTTTCCCCAGACCCATTTTCTAACTTGTTTTGTTTTTCCTTCCATTCATTTTCTAAAAGATACATACACATTGTGTCTTCCCAATCCACTCCTTCTCTGAATTTGCTTTCATCTTAAGAAAGATTCTCTGACTATTTACATAGAATATTTTTCTCATAGCACAACTGAATTGTGTTTTCTCCACTTTATTCTTCTTTCCTACTTCCTCTTTTCACTTTATTCCTCATTTATTTTCCTTGTTTACCAGCTGTTCATACCTAGCTTCTTTTTTTAATTGGAGTGCTGATTCTCTACTTGGAAATCTTATGGGGGATTTCTAAGAATCTAGTCAACCTCTAAGAGAATTATGGGTAGCAAGGTGGTATTTTTTCAGGAATAATCATAATTTCATTCTTTTTCATAAGCATATAAAATAGTTTTGAGGAAACATTTTCTGGGGAATTATTTTTTGTATTAGTAGGATTATTCTTTTTCTCTGACTTTCTTCCAGACTTTCAGTATATATACCCTATGATATTAAAAATAAAGATAAAATGGTGCTCATTAATTTCATACTTATGGTAGTAGAGTATCTAACTGTCTGAATTGTTTTAAAATATAAATGTTTTGTAATTCTGGGAAATAGAGTTCTTGAGAAAAAGAAAACAACTTTTAAATTGACTATGGTTTTATAAAGTCTTAAACATCTAAAGGGGGAAAAACTTAAGGGATGTATAAAATTTGTTTTGCCTTTTAAGAATCTTGCTTTTGTGATCATTATGCTTATTCTCAAACAGTATAAAAAATTATTGGGAATCAAGCAGATTCACTAATATCTTGATTTGTGAACTGATCTTTCCAAGTTAAAAATATCCATGTCAAGTTTAAATTATTACATTGTGAGTGGACTTGCAACTCCCTGAAAAAATTTTCTTTTGTGAAAATTACCACAATATATTCTAATTGAGGATTCAAGACAACTAAGAACATTTTTGCTATTTAGAGAAGCCCAGAAAATAATAAGCAGCAAAAATTTTTAAATGTTGTCATTTTGATATATAAAATATGTATGTGTGTATATATATGTTTGTAATGAATATAAAGCAGACTTCAAACACTGACAAATAGTTTTTAATAAAATTATGGCAAATTAAAATATAATATTTTCTTAATGTATCTGACTGTATGATAGTGTCCTTACTTATAAAATGTATAATCATAATTTTCCCTGTCAGTGATATTAAAATATTTTATAATGATTTTTTTCTTCCTTTATTATTGTAGGGACATGTTAAATTGGCTAAATTTGGACTTTATCACATGACAGCATACGGTGATGATGTTGATTTCCCAATTGGGTAAGAATTTTTTTTTTCTGAGTTCCGGCTTAAATTTTCTAATCTTTAATGAAGTGTGTATTTTGTTAATTTATTATTTTTGACATAAAACTACCTTTTTAAAATTAAAAATATCTTAATTTTCCATACACTTCTAAGAGTAGACAATGAGTTTTTCCCAGCATACAAAAGGTCCCTGATGTTGATCTTTCATTGAATTGGTAGTGAGGCTAGCAGATTATTGAATTTCTTCACCTTATAATGCTTACTAAAATTAATTTTATTTCATTCAGAATTAGGTAAATTTAAGGCAAGAAGGCTGACAAGATTCTCACTTAATGATAATGTATGTTCCTCAAAAGACAGAAAAATCACTCTCATATTATCTTCTAATATTTCTAAGTTTAATTCCCTGTTCTTTAAGATGTAGTTGTACATTAAGCTTCAAGTCGAGTCACTGTAGCTGTCAGAGGTAATGGGGTGGATTCTCTAACTGAAAGTCTGTGTTTAAGTTTGGAGAGGTTCTGATATGGAATTCCAGATTTATGTTAGCGTCCAAAAAAGGAATGAAAGTTTATTTCATCCTGGACTCAATTGAATGCTTTGATATAGATGTTTGTATTATATTTATTGTTTGGCTGCTTTTTAAACATGTTAATAATATAATTCTTTTATAAGTGTTTAATTTTGACATTATTTTAGATACATAGAAGTTACAAAATAGTACAAAAATTTCCTGTATAGCCTTAACTCAGACTCCCCAAATGTTAACATTTCACTACATTTTTTTCTCTTTCTTTTATCTTACACATATATATGTATTTGTGTATAATATATTTTTTCTGAATTATTTAAGAATTATTAGTGTATATAATGTCTTTTACCCCTCAATACTTCAGTTTGTATTTCCTAAAATAAGGAATTTTCTTACATAACCACGAAACAATTATCAAAATCAGCAAATTAAAATGATATAATACAATTTTCTAGAGACCTTAAGCATATTTCTTAGTTGCTGTGAGATTCTGTTTAATAGTATCGATTTGTGTTTTGCTCTTTGGGCTCCCTAAAGTCAGTTCTGTCACTCCGTTATTGGGAATTATGGTTTGGAGTCATGGAGTATGTTTCTGCAGGAAAACATTGCCTAAAAACTTAACTAGATGTTTTTAAAAAAAGATCTCATTTATAAATTACCTTTTATCTTTGTAAGTTAGCTTATAGTTTTGTCACTTAAAATTTTCATTAGCTTGGCCATAGCTATAATCTTAAAATAAATTGTTTAGTCATTCCTTCCTTTATTTATTAAGAAAATATTTATCAAATACATTTTCTTATGGCTGCTGGATATACAGACATGGATAAGATAGGTTCCCATTCTTCAAGAAGCTCATTATTTAATGGGAAATTTTCTGTTTTGATGGCCTACTTATTAATGTGCATAAATTCATAGTCTTAATAGTTTTACATACCAAAACTTGTGGTTGTACGCAACAAACAATTGTTTTCACAAACACAAAAACAATATTTTATAAAAATAGCCTACGCTCTATTTGTTTTAAAAAAAACCTTTTGAAATAATAAAATTAAGTTCATAATAAAGCTCTGGTATCTTCATCATATGTAATAATTGCCTTTTAAAATAGCTTTTAGGCAGCTGTAGTTAATGTGCTTCTTCATTTTGTCTAAATTTGTATGAGAGAGAACTCCAAAAACAATACAAACAAAAATTAATTTTTTGCCTTTTACTTAAAGGTTCTTTAGGTTATAGTGATGAATAGAAGAAAGGAAGTGATTTTTCTTAAAGCACATCAAGGATTTTGAAGAGTTGTGTTTGAATTTAAAATGCTTGGATAGAATTGGTCTCATGTGCCATTTGGTTTGGCTTACTTTGAAGTCTTTGACCCAAAAGGTCTGAGTAGAAAGTATCAAAGAGCAAAATGTGAAACATTAGCCAGGAAAAATAAAGTGATCAAACATCTAAGTCATGAAAGAAAATATTTACACCAGAAGAAGCTTGCAGTTGATTCAAAAGACAAATATTAAAGAACAACAAAGTAAAATGTTAACATCTGTTTCAAAATATTGTAAAGAGTTAGAAATTGGACATTCATTTTTATTTGGCCAGTAGCTTAATACCTTGTTAAAGCATCAGACAGATGGTGAAAGCCACTTACATTTATCTCACCAGTCATACTCACGGCAGAGTTCCAGTAAGACTGTTAAAATGCTATGCTAAAGAAGAGACACTTGTTGAAAGGAGATAATTTACATTTAAAAATCCTAAGTTTTATTATTTTTATTAATTAACAAGTCCTTGATAGAAAGGAAATTAGAATTTTGGGAGCAAAAGTCACCTCTATACTTCCAGAGATCACCAGTCAGAAGTTTTAGATATAACAATTTACCCATAGTATTGCTTGACTTTTCACTACCCATGCTGTTATTTTGGGGTTAGATGTGCTGGAAATCAGGATTAAAAATGAACAGTTTACCTTCTGGATGTATCATGCTAATGATGACAAAGCTAAAACATTGCATATGTGTCATGTTTTTCATTTTTAGAAAACTTCTTTATGTATTTACTAATATTTATAACAGTTTTGTGAGGTAGGCATTATTATTCCTATTTTATAGATTAAGAAACCCAAATCATATATAGAATATGTGATAGGACTGAAGTTAGAATACAGGTATTATAATATTAAGTTCATTGCTTTTCTACTAGACTTCACTTGTCTCCAGAGGTTTCACACATTCATTTAGAAGATCAATATGATCACCTTAGGGTAAAATGACATCATAGTACAAATTTATATGTATGAAAATGTGCCTCAGCCTCTTTAGTTATCAAGGAAATACAAATTAAAACTACAACGGTGTGTAGGTCCCACCTACCAGATGGCCAAACATTAAAAAGTCTGTCACTGCTGTCTAACAAGTGTTGGAGAAGTAAGCAATAGGATCTGTTGTACACTGCTCGTGGGAGTATAAATTGATACAATCCCTTTCAAAAAACATTTGGCATGATATTATAAAGTTGAAAGTGCACATGTCTTATGGCCTAGAAATTCAATCCTAGGTTTATACCCTTGGGGAAACTTTTGCAGATGTACACATAGTATTTCTAGCAACATTGTTTATAATATAAAAAGACAGGAAATAACTTAAATGCCTATTGACATTAGAGTGAATAAATTATGATATATTCATAAAATAGAAGTAAAAATTAATGACTTAAATCTACATGAAACTATATGCATGGCTCTTTTAAATAACATTGATTAAAACAAATCACAAAGGAATACCATCAGCATAATTCCAATACTGTAAAGTTCAGAAATGTGCTTGACTAAACAATATACTTTTTAGGGTTACAAACATATGGTAAACCTATAAAGAAATGGAAGAGAATTATAAGCACAAAAATTCCAGTTGTCTGTTCCTTTTGGGGGATACCAGGGAGGTATAATTAGGGAGAAGCAGAGAGGGACCTTTAGTGATAATTTCATATTCTTTACTTAAACTTCTTGATAGGTACATGGGTGTTCTTTTAAACTTTATTCTTTATACCTTATTCATTTAATATTCTGTCTTTTGTATTTACTAAATTAATTTTCAAAAAACTTGTGTTGGTGAAGGTAAGGGGAAATAGGCACTCATATTGCTTATGAGAATATAAATTGCCATAACCTGAAAGGGCAACTTGGCAACATGAATCAAAATTTAAAATGCATCTACCTTATGACTTTGTAGTGCCATGTCTAGGAATTTGTCTTTTGTCTACACATACATATTCATGGGAAAGGGAATATTTGTAATATATCCATGTCAGCATTGTTTGTAATAGCAAAAGAGTGGAACTCCCAACATATCCTTCTTCAGAGTTACATTAAGTAAATTAAATGCATCAATACAATGAAATTATTGGCAGTTTTCAAAAAGAATGAAGCAAATCTATACTTATTTTTTTAGAATGATCTCTAAAATATCTTTTGAGTGAAAAAGGGTACAGAATAGTGCATATAGTGTGCTTCCCTATGGGGCAATGATGATGGGTGATAAAGTTTATTTATACATACATATGTGTGGGTGACTGGAGTACAGAGATGGGAAAGAGTCTTACCTTTCAATTTATATATTTTTACAGATTTTGACATTGCTACTATTCAAAAGAATAAATACTATTTTCAAAGATAACATATGCTTTAAATAAGAGTTAAGTATAAAGAGAAGATAGGCAGTGAGGAAGAAGGAAAAAACACCTGGAAACCTGGAAAGCTGCAAGAAGGCAATATGTTAATACAGAGGAAAGCAAAGAAAGGAACTAATATTGCAGACACACGATAGGTTTTAAATTATTTGAGACTCATGTATTTGCTCTTGATTCCTAGACATAGAAGCCTGTATTATGGTTAGTTTAGAATTCTTCCTAGAAAGAGTTGTTCGTCTAATTGCATTGAGCGTTTACATAGGTCGTACTGTACTGATAGTAAAAATGTACCACTACATACTTCTTTCCCCCTTTCTAGCTCATAGTAATTATTCATTTCTAAAATATACCATTTTAGGTATCCATCATACTTGGCACCTGAGGTAATTGCACAAGGAATTTTCAAAACCAATGATCATGTGCCAAGTGAGAAACCGTTGCCTTCTGGCCCCAAATCAGATGTCTGGTCTCTTGGAATCATTTTATTTGAGCTTTGTGTGGTATGTATAAAGAAATAGTAAACTCATAAAAATAAATTGTGTTTCTTAGAAAAGTATTTTTGGATACGAAGGCTATTTAGTAATATCAATAGCATGTTTTTGCTTTGCAAATTGACTAGATAACAGAGAAAAAAATCTCAATTTGACTTCATAAAAAATCCTGTTTGACAATTTATTTGTATATTATTTTGGTATATCTAGAAATATTGACACTTTTATTAAGTATTAAAAATATACACTGTACTGGGCTTCCCTGGCGGCGCAGTGGTTGAGAGTCCGCCTGCCGATGCAGGGGACACGGGTTCGTGCCCCAGTCCGGGAGGATCCCACATGCCGCGGAGTGGCTGGGCCCGTGAGCCATGGCCACTGAGCCTGCACGTCCGGAGCCTGTGCTCCGCAACGGGAGAGGCCACAATAGTGAGAGGCCCGCGTACCGCAAAAAAAAAAAAATATATATATATATATATACACTGTACTAAGTATAAAAAATTAAGCATATTTAGAAACATTTACACTAAAACTGCTTACATGCTTTGGTATGTTCATGCTCTCTCTCCCTTCTGTGGTATTCTTTCTTCCTTAAATCCCTTCTCCTCTTCTGTCTCCTGTAAGACTGACTTTGTAACTGAGTTGGCTTTTTATGAGGCCTTCCTGAAATATCCTCTATATTTATTAGGGTAATAAAGACTATACAGCTATTAAAAACAAATGAATTAAAAGTGCAGTAGCTTAAAAAACACAGATGTTTTTCTCCCTCATGTAACAGTCCACAGAAAGTTAGGGTGGGCTCTGTTCCACAGCATCATGAAAAAACTTAGGCTATCAGGAATGGCTCCACCATTCTCACCACCTGATTTCCAAAGATGCTCTCTTTATCCTCTTTTTTAGCTATAAGGAAGAAGAGGAGTGAATTCATGGTAACTGTCTTTAAAAAGATGATATAAAAGTTGCAGATGTCAACTCTGTTCTTTTCACTAGTGGCACTTTACTCATGTGGCCACATGTAGGTTCAACAGAATACAAATGCCTAAATATTCAGAAAGAAGATCAGGATGGATTTGGAGAGACAACTAATATTTTGTCAATCCTCCCTCCAAATACCTGCCAGGGTTAGTTCCTGTCTTCTTTTCTCTCCTTTTAGCATTTGTCATGTTTGTCTACATGGACAATAAGGTCTTTAAAGGCACACATTTTTATTATTCATCTGTTGTTCTGTCTTCCAAGAGATATTTTTTAACATCTTTATTGGAGTATAATTGCTTTACAATGGTGTGTTAGTTTCTGCTTTATAACAAAGTGAATCAGCTATACGTATACATATGTTCCCATAT
This sequence comes from Phocoena sinus, assembly GCF_008692025.1. Lineage (NCBI taxonomy): Eukaryota > Metazoa > Chordata > Mammalia > Artiodactyla > Phocoenidae > Phocoena > Phocoena sinus. The sequence continues at coordinate 33,639,276 of NC_045767.1, forward strand.
CTGTTCCCTCTTGCGTCTCCCTCCCACCCTCCCAATCCCACCCCTCTAGGTGGTCACAAAGCACCGAGCTGATCTCTCTGTGCTATGCAGCTGCTTCCCACTAGCTATCTGTTTTACATTTGATAGTATATATAAGTCCACTCTCTTACTTCGTCCCAGCTTATCCTTCCCCCTCCCCATGTCCTCAAGTCCATTCTCTACGTCTTTGTTCCTGTCCTGCCCCTAGGTTCTTCATAACTATTTTTTTTTTCTTTTTAGAATCCATATGTATGTGTTAGCATACAGTATTTCTTTTTCTCTTTCTGACTTACTTCACTCTGTATGTCAGAATGTAGGTCCATCCACCTCACTACAAATAACTCAATTTCATTTCGTTTTATGGCTGAGTAATATGCCGTTGTATATATGTGCCACGTCTTCTTTATCCATTCATCTGTTGATGGACACTTAGGTTGCTACCATGTCCTGTATTGTAAATGGAGCTGCAATGAACATTGTGGTACATGACTCTTTTTGAATTATGGTTTTCTCAGGGTACATGCCCAGTAGTGCACTTGCTGGGTCGTACGGTTGTTCTATTTTTAGTTTTTTAAGGAACCTCCATACTGTTCTCCATAGTGGCTGTATCAATTTACATTCCCACCAACAGTGCAAGAGGGTTCCCTTTTCTCCACACCCTCTCCAGCATTTACTGTTTGTACATTTTTTTTTGTACATTTTTTGATGATGGCCATTCTGAACAGTGTGAGATGTTACCTCATTGTAGTTTTGATTTGCATTTCTCTAATGATTAGTGATGTTGAGCATCCTTTCATGTGTTTTTTGGCAATCTGTATATCTTCTTTGGAGACATGTCTATTTAGGTCTTCTGCCCATTTTTGGATTAGGTTGTTTTTTTGATATTGAGCTGCATGAGCTGCTTGTAAATTTTGGAGATTAATCCTTTGTCAGTTGCTTCATTTGCAAATATTCTCTCCCATTCTGAGGGTTGTCCTTTTGTCTTGTTTATGGTTTCCTTTGCTGTGCAAAAGCTTTGAAGTTTCATTAGATCCCATTTGTTTATTTTTGTTTTTATTTCCATTTCTCTAGTAAGTGGGTCAAAAAGGATCTTGCTGTGATTTATCTCATAGAGTGTTCTGCCTATGTTTTCCTCTAAGAGTCTTATAGTGTCTGGCCTTACATTTAGGTCTTTAATCCATTTTTAGTTTATTTTTGTGTATGGTGTTAGGGAGTGTTCTAATTTCATTGTTTGACATGTAGCTGTCCAGTCTTCCCAGCACCACTTATTGAAGTGGCCGTCTTTTCTCCATTGTATATTCTTGTCTCCATTATCAAAAATAACATGACCATATTTGCGTGGGTTTATCGCTGGGCTTTCTATCCTGTTCCATTGATCTATATTTCTGTTTTTGTGCCAGTACCATACTGTCTTGATTACTGTAACTTTGTAGTAAGGTCTGAAGTCAAAGAGCCTGATTCCTCCAGCTCCGTTTTCCTTTCTCAAGATTGCATTGGCTATTCAGGGTCTTTTGTGTTTCCATACAAATTGTGCAATTTTTTGTTTTAGTCCTGTGAAAAATGCCATTGGTAGTTTCACAGGGATTGCATTGAATCTGTAGGTTGCTTTGGGTAGTATAGCCATTTTCACAATGTTGATTCTTCCAATCCAAGAACATGATATATCTCTCCATGTGTTTGTATCATCTTTAATTTCTTTCATCAGTGTCTTATCGTTTTTTACATACAGGTCTTTGGCCTCCTTAGGTAAGTTTATTCCTAGGTATTTTGTTCTTTTTGTTGCATTGGTAAATGGGAGTGTTTCCTTAATTTCTCTTTCAGATATTTCATCATTAGTGTTTAAGAATGCAAGTTATTTCTGTGCATTAATTTTGTATCCTGCTACTTTACCAAATTCATTCATTCGCTCTAGCAGTTTTCTGATAGAGTCTTTAGGACACTCTGTGTATAGTGTCATGTCACCTGCAAACAGTGACAGCTTTACTTCTTCTTTTCCGATTTGGATTCTTTTTACTTCTTTTTCTTCTCTGATTGCTGTGGATAAAACTTCCAAAACAATGATGAATAATAGTGGTGAAAGTAGGCAACCTTGTCTTTTTCCTGACCTTAGTGGAAATGCTTTCAGTTTTTCACCATTTAGAACAATGTTGGCTGTGGGTTTGTCATATATGGCCTTTATTATGTGGAGGTAAGTTCCGTCTTCGCCTACTTTCTGGAGGGTTTTTATCATTAATGGATGTTTAATTTTGTCAAAAGCTTTTTCTGCATCTATTGAGCTGATCATATGGTTTTTTTCCTTCAATTTCTTAATATGGTGTATCACATTCATTGATTTGCGTGTACTGAAGAATCCTTGCAATCCTAGGATAAACCCCACTTGATCATGGTGTATGATCCTTTTAATGTGCTGCTGGATTCTGTTTGCTAGTATTTTGTTGAGGATTTTTGCATCTGTGTTCATCAGTGATATTGGCCTGTAGTTTTCTTTCTTTGTGACATCTTTGTCTGTTTTTGGTATCATGCTGATGGTGGCCTCGTAGAATGAGTTTGGGAGTGTTCCTTCCTCTGCAGTTTTTTTGAAGAGTTTGAGAAGGACGGGTTAGCTCTTCTCTAAATGTTTGATAGAATTCGCCTGTGAAGCCATCTGGTCCTGGGCTTTTGTTTGTTGGAAGATTTTTAATCACAGTCTCAATTTCAGTGCTAGTGATTTGTCTGTTTATTTTTTCTATTCTTCCCGGTTTAGTCTCGGAAGGTTGTGCTTTTCTAAGAATGTGTCCATTTCTTCCAGGTTGTCCATTTTATTGGCATATAGTTGCTTGTAGTAATCTCTCATGATCCTCTGTATTTCTGCAGTGTCAGTTGCTACTTCTCCTTTTTCATTTCTAATTCTGTTGATTTGTTTCTTCTCCGTCTTTTTCTTGATGAGTCTGGCTAATGGTTTATCAGTTTTGTTTATTTTCTCAAGGAACCAGCTTTTAGTTTTATTGATCTTTGCTATCCTTTCCTTCATTTCATTTTCATTTATTTCTGATCTGATCTTTACGATTTCTTTCCTTCTGCTAACTTTGGGGTTTTTTTGTTCTTGTTTCTCTAATTGCTTTAGGTATATGGTTAGGTTGTTTATTTGAGATGTTTCTTGTTTCTTAAACTTTGCTATAAACTTCCCTCTTAGAACTGCTTTTGCTGCATCCCACAGGTTTTGGGTCATCATCTTTTCATTGTCATTTGTTTCTAGGTATTTTTTTATTTCCTCAGTGATCTCTTGGTTATTTAGTAGTGTATTGTTTAGCCTCCATGTGTTTGTATTTTTTACAGATTTTTTCCTGTAATTGATACCTAGTCCCATAGTGTTGTGGTCAGAAATGACCCTTGATACGCTTTCAATTTTCTTAAATTTACCAAGGCTTGATTTGTGACCCAAGATATGATGTATCCTGGAGAATGTTCCATGAGCACTTGAGAAGAAAGTGTATTCTGTTGTTTTTAGATGGAATGTCCCGTAAATATCAATTAAGTCCATCTTGTTTAATGTATCATTTAAAGCTTGTGTTTCCTTATTTATTTTCATTTTGAATGATCTGCCCACTGGTGAAAGTCGGGTGTTAAAGTCCCCTACTATTGTTGTGTTACTGTCAATTTCCCCATTTATGGCTGTTAGCATTTGCCTTATGTACTGAGGTGCTCCTATGTTGGGTGCATAAATATTTATAATTGTTATATCTTCTTCTTGGATTGATCCCTTGATCATTATGTAGTGTCCTTCTTTGTCTCTTGTAATTGTCTTTGTTTTAAAGTCTATTTTGTCTGATATGAGAATTGCTACTCCACCTTTCTTTTGATTTCCATTTGCATGGAATATCTTTTTCCTTCCCCTCACTTTCAGTCTGTATGTGTCCCTAGGTCTGAAGTGGGTCTCTTGTAGACTGCATATGCACGGGTCTTGTTTTTGTATCCATTCAGCCAGTGTATGTCTTTTGGTTGGAGCATTTAATCCATTTACATTGGAGGTAATTATCAATATGTATGTTCCTATTACCATTCTCTTAACTCTTTTGGGTTTGTTATTGTAGGTCTTTTCCTTCACTTGTGTTTCCTGCCTAGAGAAGTTCCTTAAGCATTTGTTGTAAAGCTGGTTTGGTGGTGCTGAATTCTCTTAGCTTTTGCTTGTCTGTAAAGGTTTTAATTTCTCCATCGAATCTGAATGAGATCCTTGCTGGGTAGAGTAATCTTGGTTGTAGGTTTTTCCCTTTCATCACTTTAAATATGTCCAGCCACTCCCTTCTGGCTTGCAGAGTTTCTGCTGAAAGATCAGCTGTTAACCTTATGGGAATTTCCTTGTATGTTATTTGTTGTTTTTCCTTTGCTGCTTTTATTATTTTTCTTTGTATTTAATTTTTGATAGTTTGATTGATATGTGTATTGACGTGTTCCTCCTTGGATTTTTCCTGTATGAGACTCTCTGTGCTTCCTGGACTTGATTAACTATTTCCTTTCCCATATTAGGGAATTTTTCTATTATAATCTCTTCAAGTATTTTCCCAGTCCCTTTCTTTTTCTCTTCTTCTTTTGGGACCCCTATAATTCAAATATTGGTGTGTTTAATGTTGTCACAGAGGTCTCTGAGAGTCTCCTCAATTCTTTTCATTCTTTTTTCTTTATTCTGCTCTGCAGTAGTTACTTGCACTCTTTTACCTTCCAGGTCACTTATCCATTCTTCTGCATCAGTTTTTCTGCTATTGATTCCTTCTGGAGAATTTTTAATTTCATTTATTGTGTCCTTCATCATTTTTTGTTTGCTCTTTAGTTCTTCTAGATCCTTGTAAAATGTTTCTTGTATTTTCTCCATTCTATTTCCAAGATTTGCATCCACTATTTCCAAGATTTGCATCCACTTTTTTTATCATTACTCTGAATTCTTTTTCAGGTAGCCTGCCTATTTCCTCTTCATTTGTTTGGTGTGGTGGGTTTTTACCTTGCTCCTTCATCTGCTGTGTGTTTCTCTGTCTTCTCATTTTGCTTAACTTACTGTGTTTGGGGGTCTCCTTTTTGCAGGCTGCAGGTTCGTAGTTCCCATCATTTTTGGTATCTGTCCCCAGAGGCTAAGGTTGGTTTAGTGGGTTGTGTAGGCGTCTTGGTGGAGGGGACTAGTGCCTGTGTTCTGCTGGATGTGGCTGGATGTTGTCTTTCTTGTGGGCAGGACCACGTCTGGTGTTGTGTTTTGGGGTGTCTGTGACCTTATGATTTTAGGCAGCCTCTCTGATAATGGGTGGGGTTGTTTTCTTGGCTTGCTAATTGTTTGTCGTAGGGTGTCCAGCACTGTGACTTGCTGGTCATTGAGTGGATCTGGGTTTTAGCGTTGAGATGGAGATCTCTGGGAAAGCTTTTGCCATTTGATATTATGTGGGGCCAGTAGGTCTCCGGTGGATCAGTATCCTGCACTCGGCTCTCCCACTTTAGAGCTATAGGCCTGATACCCAGCCGGAGCACCAAGACCCTGTCAGCCACAAGGCTCAGAAGTAAAGGGAGAAAAAGGAAAGAATTAAAGAAAGAATAAAATAAAATAAAGTTAAAAAATTAAAATAAAAAATTATTAAAAGTAAAAAAATTAATAAGTAATTTCAAAAAGGAAAAATAAATGAAAGAAAGAAGAGAGCATCCAAACCAAAAAACAAATCCACCAGTGATAAGAAGTGCTAAAATCTATACTAAAAACAACAACAACAACAAAAAACGGACAGACAGAACCCTCGGACAAATGTTAAAAGCAAAGCTATACAGAAAAAAATGACAGAGAAGCATACACATACACACTCACAAAAAGAGAAAAAGGAAAAAAATATATATACCGTTGCTCCCAAAGTCCACCTGCTCAATTTTGGGTTGATTCATTGTCCATTCAGGTATTCCACAGATGCAGGGTGCATCACGTTGATTGTGGAGATTTAATCCGCTGCTCCTGAGGCTGCTGGGAGAGATTTCCCTTTCTCTTCTTTGTTCACAGATCCTGGGGTTCAGCTTTGGATTTGGCCCTGCCTGTGCGTGTAGGTCGCCTGAGGGCATCTGTTCTTTGCTCAGACCCAACAGGGTTAAAGGAGGGGCTGATTAGGGGGCTCTGGCTCGCTCAGGCCGGGGAAGGGAGGGGTACGGAACGTGGGGGGAGCCTTAGGTGGCAGAGGCTGGCGTGATGTTGCAACAGCCTGAGGTGAGCTGTGACTTCTCCCGGGGAAGTTGTCCATGGATCATGGGACCCTGGCGGTGGCGGGCTGCACAGGCTCCTGGGATGGGAGGTGTGGCTAGTGACCTGTGCTTGCACACAGGCTTAACATTTCATGCCCATCTCTGGTGTCCGCACTGATATCTGCGGCTTGCACCCGTCTCTGGAGCTTGTTTAGGTGGTGCTCTGAATCCCCTCTCCTTGCACACCCCAAAACAATGGTCTCTTGCCTCTTAGGCAGGTCCAGACTTTTTCCTGGACTCCCTCCTGGCTAGCTGTGGCGCACCAGCCCCCTTCAGGCTGTGTTCACGCAGCCAACCCCAGTCCTCTCCCGGGGATCTGACCTCCGAAGCCTGAGTCTCAGCTCCCAGCCCCGACCTGTCCCGGCGGGTGAGCGGACAAGCCTCTCAGGCTGTTGAGTGCTGGTCGGCACCAGTCCTCTGTGCGGAATCTTTCTGCTTTTCCCTCTGCATCCCTGTTGCTGCACTCTCCTCCGTGGCTCCAAAGCTCCCCCCCTGCCCCCCTGTCTCTGCCCTGAAGAGGCTTCCTAGTGTGTGGCAACCTTTCCTCCTTCACAGCTCCCTCCCAGAGGTGCAGGTCCTGTCCATATTCTTTTGTCTATGTTTTTTCTTTTTTCTTTTGCCCTACCCAGGTACTTGGGAAGTTTCTTGCCTTTAGGGATGTCTGAGGTCTTCTGCCAGCGTTCAGTAGGTGTTCTGTAGGAGTTGTTCCATATGTAGTTGTATTTCTGATGTATTTGTGGAGAGGAAGGTGATCTCCACGTCTTACTCCTCCGCCATCCTGAAGGTCTCTCTCTTCCAGGAGATTTTTAAATTATTTTGGAAGTATTAACTCATTGATCTTTACCATATCTAAGATTTAGGATGACACTATGTTCTTCATTTTGTGTGTTTTCAGAACTAATTCAACAGTGGAGGAGGTAAAGCATAATAGTTAAGAGACAGCCTTTTGTAGTCAGAGAGAACTGGGTTTGAAACTAATGCAGCAAAATATAGTTGTATGACTTAGGGTAACTAACTTCTTAAGGCTTTGGTTCTACTTCCATGAATAATAATAGTATCTATATTGTAAAGCTGTTGGAAAAATTAAATGAAATAATGTATATAAAGTACTTAGTGTAGGGTGTTGCTTTGCAAACAGTCCATAAATGGTAGCTTTTATTATTAATATTTAAATATTCACAAAAACATGGTAGCTTACACATTGGCCCTGCTTTTTCTAAGGGAAAATGCCAGATTTTCTGATTCTTTGCTATCCTTTTTTGTGAATCTCATTTTTGTTTAAAATCATAGCCTAAATGAAGAATTTTATTGGAATGTGAAGTATACATAAGTGTAAATGTGAAGTATGTAGCTTTTCCTTTTTATTACCATCATTTATATTTAAACTTGTTACTAATGATCTAGGTATGTCTCATATGAGTAATTTGATTCAGCAAATGTTGATGAATCTTTACTGTGTGTATAGCAATGCAGTAGGAATAAACTGTGATTAAGGTGCATTGTCAAAGAGTTTATAATTTAATGCAAATTCATTAACTTTGAAGATAAACACAGAGAGCTGTGTGAATTCCAAGAAAGGAAATATTAATTCCATGATAGGGGCTTCATGACATTTTTTTTTTCATGACATTTTAAGTGGTGCTCAAAGTTTAGAGTCCAGTTTTAAGACGGATTAAATCTTCTACCTTATCAAACCTTTAGATTTGATACAAAATATTAAGCTATTAATTGATAACACACCAACAGTTAACAAAGGGAACTTTTGGCAGGTTAGAAATTTTAAGGAAATAGACGAAAAGCTATAGCACTTTGCTAGGAAGATCTTGCCATATTACCAGAAAGTCAGTACAGCTGCTCTTCACCCAGAAGTTTCCATAGTCCAAAACATGTATAGGAGAATTCTGTATTAAAAAATGAGTACATATCTAAGAAACACCAAGCATCTAAAGTTGGCCTCTACTATAAAAAAGGAACAACGAATAGAGTTTACATTTTATTACAAATAGAAAGGACTTTATAATAAATGTATGTGTTCTTTAAGAGATAAAGGAAACAATTCAATTTATGAAACAATTACAGAAACTAGGAACCAAGAACATTTACTGAAAAAAAGCAAGAATCAGCTAAGAGTTTTAAGAGAAAAGAATGTAATTATTAAAATAAAGAACTAAATAAATGGATCATAGGAAACTGGACACACTGAACACTGAGTTAATCTCCCAGGATATGACACAAATAGATAAAAAGATTGAAAATATAAAAGAAATTTTAAAAGACAGACAAGATAGATTCAGATGTTCTAATATCTTATAATATCAAAAGTAGAGAGTAAAGTTCTCAATTTGAAAGAACATACTAATTACCTTGCAAGGCAAAAGAAAAAAAAAATCACAACATACAAACAACAACAACAAATAGCTAGAAATCTTATACTAAACTTTTAGGAGATGACTAATGATGAAATAGTGAGTAACATTTATTGAGCACTTCGTAAGAGCCAGGTACTTTTCTAACGTATTTACATCTATTATCTCAATCCGTACTCTTGCCAGTCTTATAAAGTTTATCTAATTACTATCTTTACAGATTAGGAAATTGAGGTACAGAGAGGTTAAACAACCTGTCCTAGTTACATAGCAGTAACTAATTCAGCAGATTTGTGTCCATCAATCTGTGTCCAAAGCTTTATGTACCCTTAACCAACATGCTAAGCTGCCTTTATTAAGCTGTGATGTCTTTATCAGTGTTGAGAAAATCTTAAAATGTGCCAGAGAAAAGACATATTACCTACAAAGAATAACAATTAGATTGGTATTAAACTTCTTAGCAGTGTGAATGCAAGAAAACAGTGGGACAGTGCCATCAAAGTGCTGAGAGAAAGGATTTTGAATTCTTTAAGTCACAAAACTACCAGTTGGGAGTAAGAATTAAACAAAGGATATAGTTGGCCCTCTGTATTTGTGGATTCTGCATCTACGGATTCAACCAACCATGGATTGAAAATATTTGAAAAAAAATTCCAGAAAGTTCCAAAAAGCAAAACTTAAATTTGCCATGCAACAGTACTGTTTACATAGCATTTACATTTTATTTATAACTATTTACATAGCATTTGCATTGTATTAGGTATTATAAGTAATCTAGAAATGATTTAAAGTATAAGGGAGGATGTGTGTAGGTTATATGCAAATACTATGCCATTTTAAATAAAGGACTTGAGCATCAGTGGATTTTGGTATCCAAGTAGGTCCTGGAACCAGTCCCCCCTGGATAGTGAGGGATGACTATACAGAATTTTGATAGCCACGAAGAAAAAATTAGTAGTAGAGAAGTAACATGAGTCTGAATAGTAGAGTGTGTTCACTGTATTGCAAGTAATCAAATTTAACTGCTTCGTGTGTGTGTGTGTGTGTGTGTTTTCATCACAGGATAGATAAATAGTAAGCATTTAAACTGAAAAGTTATTTTGGAGCCATATCCTAGGAGACTTTGAATGCTGTATTGAGAGATTTATATTTAGTTATGTAAGGTATGGAGGACTATTTAAAGTTTTTAAGTAAACTGAAATCAATTATTATTTTTTACTTTTTTTTGTGGTACGCGGGCCTCTCACTGTTGCGGCCTCTCCCGTTGCAGAGCACAGGCTCCGGACACGCAGGCTCAGCGGCCATGGCTCACGGGCCTAGCCACTCCGCGACATGTGGGATCTTTCCGGACCGGGGCATGAACCTGTGTCCCCTGCATCAGCAGGTGGACTCTAAACCACTGCGCCACCAGGGAAGCCCTGAAATCAGTTAATTTTTTAAGGTGGTTCTTTTTTAAAAATTTTTATTGGAGTATAGTTGTTTACAATGTTGTGTTAGTTTCAGGTGTACAGCAAAGTGAATCAGTTATTCGTATATCAACTCTTCTTTAGATTCTTTTTTTTAGGTCGTTACAGAGTATTGTGTAGAGTTCCATGTGCTATACAGTAGGTCCTTATTAGTTATCTATTTTATATATTGTAGTGTGTATATGTCAATCCCAATCTCCCAATTTATCCCTTTCCCCCTGGTAACCCTAAGATTGTTTTCTACATCTGTGACTCTATTTTTGTTTTATAGATAAGTTCATTTGTACTATTAGTTTAGATTCCACGTATAAGCAATATCATATGATATTTGTCCTTCTCTGTCTGACTTACATCACTCAGTAGGACAATTTCTAGGTCTATCCATTGTTGCTGCAAATGGCATTATTTTGTTCTGTTTTATGGCTGAGTGATATTTCATTGTGTATATGTACCACATCTTCTTTATTCATTCCTCTGTCAATGGACATTTAGGTTGCTTCCATGTCCTGGCTATTATAAATAGTGCTGCAATGAACATTGGGGTGCATGTATCTTTGCGAATTATGGTTTTCTCAGAGTATATGCCCAGAAGTAGGATTGCTGGATCATATGGTAGCTCTTAGTTTAGTTTTTTTTTAAGAAACCTCCATACTGTTCTCCATAGAAGCTGTACCAATTTATCTTCCTACCAACAGTGTAGAAGGGATCCCTTTTCCCCACACCCTCTCCAGCATTTATTGTTTGTAGATTTTTTTGATGGTGACGGTTCTAACTAGTGTGAGGTGATCCCTCATTGTAGTTTTGATTTGTACTTTTCTAATAATTAGTGATGTTGAACATCTTTTCATGTGCTTTTTGGCCATCTGTATGTCTTCTTTGGATAAATGTCTGTTTAGATCTTCTGCCCATTATTTTGATTGGGTTTTTTTTGTTTGTTTGTTTTGTTATTGAGCTGCATGAGCTGTTTGTATATTTTGGAGATTAATCCCTTGTCAGTTGCTTCATTTGCAAATACTTTCTCCCATTCTGTGGGTTGTCTTTTTGTTTTGTTTATGGTTTCCTTTGCTGTGCAAAAGCTTTTAAGTTTAATTAGGTCCCATTTGTTTATTTTTGTTTTTATTATCATTACTCTAGGAGGTGGATCAAAAAAGGATCTTGCTTCGATTTATGTCAGAGAGTGTTCTGCCTGTGTTTTCCTCTACGAGTTTTATAGTATCTGGCCTTTAGGTCTACAAGATTAATGTTGATAGTAGTGTAAGTGATTGAGAAGAGAGAGGGGAATGGCAACTTGTTTTCAGTGATCTCTCCACCTGTAGTTCTAATTTCATAAGTCTTCAAGAGATTTTTTTCCTCTGTATTAAAAAAACAGAAAATCAGAGCCTCTTTTTCTCTAGAGACCAAGCTGTCTTCTTAAGCCTTTTCCTTCTAAGTCTATTTAAATGATCATATAAGTTTAATTTGTTAATAATTAGAGAAACATAATAATAGCCAACATTTATGAAGCATTTTCTTTATTCAGAAAATGCTAAGCACTTTTTTATACATCATATAACCTTCACTGTACCCTATGTGGCATATATAGTTAATATTCCAATTTATAAATGAGAAAAGTGAGGCTTAAGGTGGTTAAGTAATTTGCCCAAGTTATATAATTGGTGGTAGAAAGTCCAACTTGGCACTCGGTAGTCGCTCAACACATGATCATTAGTTAAAGTTGTAAGTGTTTGATTTAAGACTCCATTCCAAGGAGCCCCATGAAGCCAACTATTAAGGAAACAACTAAAATACAATGTATGTGTCTTATAAAGAAATATACCAGGTGCTATGGGAACACAAAAATGGTTGTCTTAAGTCACTTTGGGAAGAGGAAAGAGTGTCATGGAATGTTTCTTAATGGAGATAACAGACTACCTGGATCATGCTATATAAGTAAGAATTAATTGGGTAGATGAAAGGGTAATATGGCATCTTGGTCTTTTAATCAAATAAGACTCCTGGAGTTCCTCTAGACCACCAGGTATATGTAGGTCTCAAAAATGAAGAATGCTTGAGATCAAACTAAAATGTAATGATCCTTAGATATATGAAATGCTTAAGTGTTAAATATTATGCAACATTAAAAAAAATGTTACATCACCAATGATTTTTCTTTAGTGGAGCCAACACAAAAAATCTAATAAAACCTCTGAAGAGAAATAGAGGTAACTGATAAAATCATTTTCAGTGCTGAAAAAACAAGACCTCCCTGTGAAGAATGATGTAAATGTTAACAAGAATTTCTTTTCTCATTTTATTTAGGGAAGAAAACTATTTCAGAGTTTGGATATTTCTGAAAGACTAAAATTTTTGCTTACACTGGGTAAGTGTCTCACAATTGATTATCTTTCAACTATAAATATAATCTTTAGTGCCAGTAGTTATGCATATTGAGAACGTGTTCTTCAAAATAGTGGATACACTGAAATATCCTCACTTTCTTTAATTTTCTAATGATCAGTGGTAAGCATTAACAGGACAGTTTAAGAAGTTCCTTTGAAGTATTATAGGACAGCTTTCCTCATTCACTAAGGAATTATAATGTACATGGATATAATCTTAGCATGATCTAGCCAAGTAAACTAACTTGTGAAATCAAAATATGAGATTATAAAATTGTACTTCACTGTCGCAGTTGCCTTCAGGCAATGTGTTGTAACTTTTCAGCTTTCTACTTGGTGAATTGTGTGAATAATGACTGAGGAAGAATGTTTATTTTTCCTTACAACAAGTTCATGTATTTTACATGTATATAATGCAAATATTTGTCATTCACATTTATAAAAATTTGTGTAATCCACTTTAGAGTGGAATAATTTAAGCACGTGTGGTAAAAATGGAGAGAAAAACAGTGATAGAGCACTTTGTGTAAAAGAGTGACAGATTGGTGTCCAGGTTAATAGGGTCTACAAATAAGGATTTGTATAGAATAATATCATAAATATTAAATGATAATGAATTGTAAATAAAATTTTATAATATTTACCTCTTTAATGTCAAAGATTGATAATATAGCTATTAAGGAGTCTTAGAGATCTATAAATGTTGTCTACAGATTAGAACTTATACTTTTTAAAAAATTTTTATTTAATTTATTTTTTTATACAGCAGGTTCTTATTAGTCATCCATTTTATACCCATCAGTGTATACATGTCAATCCCAATCCCCCAATTCATCACACCACCACCACCACCCTCCACTGCTTTCCCCCCTTGCTGTCCATACGTTTGTAGAACTTATACTTTAAATCCCAGAGAAACGTGTGTACATTCTTCAAATTGTATTTAATAAAAATAAATTAGTCTTATAATCGTAAAAATATACTAAAGCCTTTTTAAATAGTAATATGTGTATATACATATGGGGGGGAAGAGAGAAAGAGAGAATCTTTACCTCCTTGAATTACTGCTTTAACTCACTATTTAAGGTGCTTTCAGTATCTATGATACAATTAATACTTAGTGTTTGAAGTATTTATTTTTATCAAAGCATGTAAGGAAAGTTGAAAAAGTCTCAAGCTTTTTAATATTCCAAGTTCTAAAACTGAATTACATAATTAAAAAAAAATTTATTAGAGTTCAATTCCCAGTTAGTATAAGTTAGAAAAGCAGCTTTAATTCATATAATTTTTCTGTTTTATAGACTGCATAGATGACACTATAATAGTTCTGGCTGAAGAGCATGGTTGTCTGGACATTATAAAGGTTTGTCATTAATCTGTTATTGAAAATTTATTTATTCTGCATACTTGGGATTCAATAGCAAACTATTTTAAAGCTATGTTTATTTCTGTTTAGATATCTGCTTTTTGACAGAGTGACAAACTAATATGAATTTCTTTAAAGTCCAAATAAAAACTTTCAAAAAAAGTCAAAACATTGTAAAGTAGCAAACATTTAAGTAATATACATTTTTAAATGGATTTTTTAAAAATAATTCTTTTCTCTCTCTATTTACCAGGAGCTTCCTGAAAATGTGATAGATCTTTTGAAGAAGTGCCTCACCTTCCACCCTTCTAAAAGGTTGATATCAAGAGTTTGGGATTATTACTGAGATCTTAGCATACAAGTAGTTAAGTTTTTAATACTAAAGGGTTAAATAAGAATATTAACATATATAGTAGTACATGATTGATATTGGTATCATAATTGTTAGTTATGGCTTTAATGTATGGTAATAAAAGAAGAAAAAGGAATTAACCATGGTTAGAAAACTGGCATATACCAAAAGCAGTTACTAGTTCATTTCCTAGCCTCCAATTAGAAAATCAGCTAAACTGTGGAATATAGATATGCCTAGATACAAATGACATGAGAAAAATGAGAACAAAAGTTTATTGGCAAATATGTATTATAGAAAAGAACTTAGATAAATGGTGAGGTAAGTTAATAATTGTTGATAATGTAAAAGGATTTCTTAGAAGTTTTATTATTTATTTTCATTTGATGATGTCATTGTTAGCCATCCAGTTGTCCCTAAACTCAGTAAGTATATAATATTTGAAAATAATATATTCTAATTTGTCTTTAGGAAAACATTTCCTAAAGAGAGGAATGGTATTAAAAGCATAGTTTTGGGTAAATATACCACATAAACTAAGAGAGTAGGAAGAAAATCAGAAGATTTTATCAGTTTACAATTTTATTATTTAATTAAGGTATTCAGTAAAGCAGGTATATGATGGTCAAGCTAAAAGTAAAAAATGGAGATGCTCATATGTAATAATTTTTTATCATAAAGTTCAAAAAGCACAACAAAGGTAAAAAAGTTAGCATTTATTTACAGTCACTTGATTCTCTTTTTAAAGGTATATATCTAGACTCTAATAAGGAGAACTTTATTATTTTCTATACTAATGAGGTAATTTTGACTTTTAACTATCCCTTGAAGTGTGCCATTATTCTAGGAAAATTTTAATGACTTTCATTCATGTTCCATATTTTAAATATTTCTTAAGGCCAACCCCAGATGAATTAATGCAGGACAATGTGTTCAGTGAAGTGTCACCTTTATACACTCCCTTTACCAAACCTACCAGCCTGTTTTCTTCTTCTCTGAGATGTGCCGATTTAACTCTGCCTGAGGATATCAGTCAGCTGTGTAAAGGTAATGATAAATACAACAAAGGATAGAAGTAATTCTGGAAGTGATTAAAATATAACCTAACATTTTAGTCCTTTAAATTTAATTTCTTTGGAGCAAGAAATTTAAGAATCAAGGAAAGGAAGTAGCACCAAACAAAAATTTTTTTATTATGTAAACCAAGGTCTTATTTTCATCTCAAATCTTAATGCTAAAATCAGATCTTCTAATTTCCAATGGAATTTCTACTACAACAATATTTGTATATCATATTTCATAAAATTTATTATAAATGATCTCAAAAAATCATATTATTGATAGGAAGTCCATATCATTATATTCCATGTTTGTAACAGAATATCACCTTTTCTCTTTTAATTCCTCTCTGAAGATTACAACTCTCAGAATGTGTGTTTTAGAGACACCAGTATGTTACCTTTATACTGAAAAATTATCACTACATAAGTTGTGGCAGGATATACTTACTGAACATTGGTTCAATCAAATATTTATTGAGTTTCTACTATGTTCCATACACTGTATCTGCAAGTATCATTTTTGCCAAATGTGGAGGCAGACAGACATTCAGTCGCACAATTACTGTTATAAATGAAGGTTAGTACGCACGTAGTAAGTGGAAGCAAAGCCTCCCTGAGATCTAAAGAAGGACTTCTCAAAAGAGGCAGAAATTGCCTCAAGACATAAAGATGGGACAGTGTGTGTTGGTTGCCTACCCAAGTGCTTTTTTCTGCCCTTCTTTCTTTCCTGCAGAGCTTGATATATCTGATATGTATATCCCATATGTCTCTGATACAGAGGATAAAAATTACACTTTTTTCTCAAAGAAACTGAATACACAACCAATATGTATATCTGCATTTAATCCTCTGCATTTTGTAGTATGACTATTCTTTTTTATTTTTTAAATAAGCAAGAGAATTTGCTTATGAAGCTAGACTTGGATTACCACCAAATGAGCAGATTTCCTCCCCTCCCCTCCAGAATCTTAAAAATTTATGTATAGAGGCCTTAGTTGGGTTCAATTGTGTATTCAGTTCAATCTCAACACCACACATCTATCTCAAGGCTGTATTCTTGGAGCAGCTTCTGGGAGTGGGGAAGGCAAGCTGAACGCACTTTCCAAGGACAGGGGAAGGGGTGGGAGCCTCCGTTTGCCAGGGTCCAGCTTGACATCAACTGGTTTTCATGTCTTTTTGATGACCTCCTTCAATAGGAGGAATACATAATGATGGGGTTCCAGGAAGGCCTCCCTAAGAAGTGCTACTCTGGCACACAGATTATTTTGAGCTAAAAATAAGCAAGGCCCAAAAGACTCATAAAGAACTTTTGGACTTTCCCCTAACTGTTTAAAAGAATTGAAGATGGAAGACCTGTTCCAGGAAAGAGTTATCACCCACAGATAATTACAGAAAATATGAACTCAGTGTGGTAAACAGGGAGGAACCTAGCAAGGCCCCTTTGATCAAAGTCCTCTCTGTGTAGTATGACTATTCTAAAGGGAATCTTATTATGTTCTTCAGTTTTTACTTTTTTATAATGTCAGCTATTATTGCCTGTTGCCTTTTAATAAAAACAGAAGGTGTGATAGCTTTTTAATTTTCCATTAATAGATTTAAGCAGTGATTACCTGGCAGAAAGATCTATTGAAGAAGTGTATTACCTTTGGTGTTTAGCTGGAGGTGACTTGGAAAAAGAGCTTGTGAACAAGGAAATCATTCGATCCAAACCACCTATCTGCACACTCCCCAAGTAAGGAAAGAAAACTTCTCTTGGAAATGAGAAAAATCTAGTAATAACTTCTTTTTAATTTGATTTTTTTTTTCTTTTGGTAGACATTCCGAGTCAGTGATTATGAAAGCAATTGGGAGTCAATACCTTGTTTTCTTGGCAGGAGTTCCTAATTGCAGAATTCCCATCAGTGTTTTTATTATTTTAATAAATATGGTTTTTTAATAAATAATTTGTTTTATGATCTATTTGAAGTAATATTGAAGTTAATATTATGGAACATCTCACAATAGTTGGTGATCAATAAAAGAAAAAATGTACAAATTAGAAAGAACAGTAATGTTTAAGAGAGTTAATAAACTAGGCTAGTGTTCCCATTATGAGGAACTATTTTTTTTACTTCTAATGATATTTTAAAATGTACTCAGTGACCTCAATGCTTATGCTAGAGATCATCATGGTGCTAAATCACTGTTGAGAAAAATCTGCAGAACTGCATAAGGTCTTGGACACCATCCTGTAAATTATCTAGAAGTTAAATAACAATACAACCCTAAGGGCCAAAATTGTCACTGTTCCATTGCTCTTCATATTTATTCATAAAGAAGAGAACCTGAATCTCTTTCCACCAGTGCCTTAAAGTTTTAATTTTAGATTTTAGAACTAGATTTGATCTTTGTAGGTAACTGTAGAATTCATCTGCTGATCATTTCTTTCTTCACATGTAAATTTTAGGTTAATTATTTGAATACACCACTAGCTCTCTACATTTTTCCCCTCTTAAGCTGATTTTTAAATATTACTTTAATTATACTGTTCACACAATGAATTAAGTAGAAAATTAGGAAATAAGATGATGGAAATTATAAGAATAAATGGTTTGAAGGATATAAAAATTCTCAAAAGTAATTCTCTAAAATTCTAAATGCATTTATTATTCAGTATTCTTTCTCCTGAGGAGTTATCATCATTAGCATCTTTCTTTCTTGTTCCCTTTATCATTTTTTACTCATATAAACTTCCTCAGGAACACATTTACATACTGTCAGGAGAGTAATTTAATCATTGCACCTGCATGAGCAGAGAGTATAAATCATACTCTTGTATTACTAAAATGCTTTATATTTATATACTGTATTTATACCAACTCAACATATATTTAAAAATGAAAATTTTTTGGAGAAATTTCAGCCAACAGTTACTTTTTTATTAACCCATTCAGTCTAAAATTTCTTTTTTTCTTTTGTTGAAGAGATTGATAATTTAGAATAAATTTTCTACAAGAAACAATAAATCAGATTTCTGTGCTCACTAAAATAATTTAAAATAATTTTTTAATCTCCTTTCAGTTTTCTCTTTGAAGATGGTGAAAGCTTTGGACAAGGTCGAGATAGAAGCTCACTATTAGATGACACCACTGTGACATTGTCATTATGCCAGCTAAGAAATGTAAGAATGGTATTTTGGCAAATTTGCTTCAGAACTTTCTCCCTTCCTTCCTTCTGTTTTTTTTTTAATAAAACCTTACAGATACACATGAATCCTTAAATTTCTGCCTGGTACTATAAAATATGTGAGAGTTTCTTTAAGGTATGTGCCCAGGAGTGGCATTGTTGGAAAATAGGATCTGTACATCATCAGCTTAGTATATGTTGTTATATTGTCTGTTCATACAAGTGGCCTTATCACTTTATCTTTTTACTATCGTTGGATAAGGGTTCTCATTTGTCCGCATATGTGATAGCACATGGTCTTATCAAATTAAAAAAAATTATTGTTCTGAAAGGTGTAGAATGGTATTTTACTATAATACTAATTTTCAATTTCCTGACTTTAGTACAGTTATGAGCCTTTTCATATTTTTTGCCATTTGCTTACCTCTCTGTACATTGCTAGCTCATATCTCTTGCCAGTTTTTTTGCGTGATTTCTTACTGATTTGAGGACTTTTAAAAATGTATTCATTTACACAACCTTTGTTGGCTATACAGACATACCTCAATTATCACACTTAGCTTTATTGCACTTCAGACATATTGCATTTTTTACAAATGGTGGCAACCATGCATCAGGCAAGTCTGTTGGCACCATTTTCCCAACAGCATTTGCTCACTTTGTGTCTCTGTGTCACATTTTGGTAATTCTTGCAGTATTTCAAACTTTTTCATTATTATTATATTTGTTATGGTAATCTGTGATTAGTGATTTTTATGTTACTGCTGTAATCATTTTGGGGCACCACGAGCTATGCCCACATAAGATGGTGAACTTAATCTGTAAATGTATGTTCTGACCATTCCACCAACTGACTGTTCCATCTCTCTCCCTCTTCCCCGGCCTCCCTATTCTCTGAGACACAACAGTGTTGAAACTAGGCCAGTTAATAACCCTACAATGGCTTCTAAGTGTTAAAGTGAAAGGAAGAGTTTGT
Organism: Phocoena sinus; assembly: GCF_008692025.1. NCBI lineage: Eukaryota > Metazoa > Chordata > Mammalia > Artiodactyla > Phocoenidae > Phocoena > Phocoena sinus. Next base: position 33,658,661 of record NC_045767.1, read on the forward strand.
CATCTCTCACTTTAAATCAAAAGTTAGAAATGATTAAGCTTATTATTGATGAAGGTGTGTCAAAATGTGAGATAGTCCAAAAGCTAGGCCTCTCGTGCCAAACAGCCAAGTTGTGAATGCAAAGAAAAAATACTTGAAGGAAATTAAAAGTGCTACTCCAGTGAACAGTGATCTTGATAGAAGATGAAACCAGCCACAACATTCCCTTAAGCCAAAAACTAATCCAGAGCAAGGTCCTAACTCTCTTCAATTCTGTGAAGACTGAGAGAGGTGAGGAAGCTGCAGAAGAAAAATTTGAAGGTAACAGCGCTTGATTCATGAGTTAGAAAAGAAGCCATCTCTAGAACATAACAGTGCAAGATGAAGTCAGCAAGTACTGATGTAGAAGCTGCAGGAAGTTATCCAGAAGATGTAACTAACATAATTAATGAATGTGGCTACACCAAACAACAGATTTTCCATGTAGATGAAACAGCCTTCTATTGGAAGAAGATGCCATCTAGACTTTCATAGCTAGAGAGGAGAAGTCAATGCCTGGCTTCAAAGTACAGACTGAGTCTCTTGTTTGGGGCTTATGCTGCAGCTGGTGACTTGAAGTTGAAGCCAATGCTCATTTACCATTTTGAAAATTTTAAGACCTTTAAGAATGATGCTCAGTCTATTCTGCCTATGCTCTATCAGTGGAACAATAAAGCCTGTATGACAGTACATCTGTTTACAGCATGGTTTATTGAATATTTTAAGCCCACTATTGAGACCCACTGCTCAGAAAAATGATTCCTTTCAAATGTTACTGCTCACTGACAATGCACCAGGTAACCCAAGAGCTCTGATGGAGATGTACAACAAGACTAATGTTGTTTTCATGCCTGCTAACATCCATTCTGCTGCCCTCAGATCAAGTCATTTTGACTTTCAAGTTTTATCCTTTAAGAAATAAGTAAGGCTAAACTGCCATAGATAGCAGTTTATCTGATGGATCTGAGCAAAGTCAACTGAAAACCTTCTGGAAAGGATTCACCATTCTAGATGTCATTAAGAACATTCATGATTCATGGGAAGAAGTCAAAATATCAACATTAACAGGAATTTAGAAGAAGTTGATTCCCCAACCCTCATGGAAGATTTTGAGAGGTTCAAAAATTCAGGACAGGAAGGAACTGCAGATGTGTTGGAAATTGCAAGAGAACCAAAATTAGAAGTGGAGCCTGAAGATGTGATGGAACTGCTGCAATCTCATGATCAAACTTTAAATGATGGGTAAGGATTTGCTTGCTATGGATGAGCAAAGAGAGTGGTTTCTTCAGATGGAATCTAGTCCTGGTGATGATGCCGTGAAGATGTTGAAATGACAACAGAGGATTTAGAATATTACTTAAACTTAGTTGATAAAGCAAGCAGCAGGTTTTGAGAGGATTGACTCCAATTTTGAAAGAAATTCTGCTGTGGGTAAAATGCTATCAAACAGCGTTGCCTGCTACAGAGAAAACATTCATCAGAGGATGTGTCAGCTGATGGGGCTGTCTTCATTGCTGTCCTATTTTAAGGAGTTGCCAGGGCCACCCAACCTTCTGCAACCACGAGCCTGGTCAGTCAGCAAGCCCTCAGCATCGAGGCAAGACTTCCCCCCAGCAAAAAGGTTATGACTTGCTGAAAGCTCAGGTGCCAGTTAGCAGTTTTTTTAGCAATAAAGTATTTTTAATTAAGGTATGTGTATGGTCTTTTTTTTTCTACATAATGCTATTGTACACTTAATAGACTACAGTATAGTATAAATAGCTTTCATATATACTGGAAAACCAAATAATTTGTGTGACTCGCTTTATTGTGATATTTGCTGTATTATGGTCATCTGGAACCAAGCCCACGGTATCTTTGAGGTATGCCTGTATGTGGTGCGTTTATGTTCTCATCTGTGGCTTTTCCTTTAACTTTTTGATGGTGTCTTTTAATGAATAGAGTTCTTAATTTTATCAGTGCTTTTCTTTATAGTCAAATATGTTTTGATATATTTTGCTTATTGTAACATTTAAATTTAATGTTAACATTTACCAAGGTTACAAATATATTTTTATGAAGTTCTTCCGTATTTTCTTCTAAAAGATTTAGACCTTTTTTTCCACATTTTGTCCATTAATTCACCTGTATTTTTTTTTTTTTAGTAAGATGTGAGGTAGGTATCCAAAATCACATTTCATTCATAAGAAATAATCCCTTGTCTCAGCACTACATATTGAATAATTCACTCTTTGGTTTTTTGATCTGTAATGTCAGCTCTTTCATGTATGTGTGGATATGTTTCTGAGCTTTCTCTTCTGATCTTTGACCTATTGGTATAACCTTAGCCAATAACGCACTATATTAATACATGGTTTTATATGAGGTCTTGATGCCTAGCAGGGGAGATGCCCAGTTTGTTCTTTAACGTGAACTCTAACATGGAGCTCTTCTATTTGATTTTTATAATCATCTTGTCATTTCATTTTAAAAGTATAGGATTTTGATTAGAATTGCATTGAATTTGTAGAGAATTGATATCTTCAACATATGAGTCCTATTTCTTGAACATGGTGTAGATATACCATTTATTTAGGTCCTATTTTGTATCAAAATTTCCTTTTTAGTGTCTATATGTTATCAGATTTATTCCTAAGATATTAAATTGTTGGTCTTATAAATAGGATGTGTGTATGTGTATATATGATGTTTCTTACTCTGAAGTTTGTTTTGTTTGAAATTAATATAGCTATTCCAGTTCTCTTTTAATTAGTGTTTCCATGGTATATCTTTATCCCTTTACTTTTAATGTATTTATGTCTTTATGTTTAAAGTGGGTTTCTTTTAGACAACGTAGAGTTGGATCTTTCTTTACTTTTTTTTTTAAGTAAATTTATTTATTTATTTATTTTTGGCTACATTGGGTCTTCATTGCTGCACACGAGCTTTCTCTAGTTGCGGCTAGCAGGGGCTACTCTGTTGCGGTGCGCAAGCTTCTCGTCGCGGCGGCTTGTCTTGTGGAGGCTTCTCTTGTTGCGGAGCATGGGCTCTAGGCACACAGGCTTCAGTAGTTTTGGTGCACGGGCTCAGTAGTTGTGGCTTGTGGGCTCTAGAGTGTAGGCTCAGTAGTTGTGGCACACGGGCTTAGTTGCTCCGTGGCATGTGGGATTCTTAACCCCTGCACCACCATCTTCTTTACTTTGAGGTGTAATTTTGCTAGATACAGAATTCTAGTTTGGTTGTTTTTATCTTTCAGTACTTTAGACATTTCACCCCACTCTCTTTTTTGCTTACATGCTTTCTGGAGACCCGTCTGATGTAATTTTTATCCTTTTTAATCATAGTTATTTATATAAAATTCCTGGTCTGATAATTCCAAAATGTCTACCATATGTGAATCTGGTTCTGAATGTCTTTCTTTTACATTTTAGCAGGGCTTAACAATTTTTTTTTGAAAACCCAACATGATATATTAGTAAGAAGCACAATCATAAATAGACCTTTAGTGCAAGATTTCATGTTTATCTAGTTGTTGTGTAGCTTTTTTGTCAGAGGGTAAAGTTTTCTCAAGTGTCCTTGTTCTTCCTTACTGCCTTTGGGTTTCCCTGGAGACTCTTTTATATAGGGTCTGAGGCTTGCAGTTCTTTCAGCTGGAATCCCCTGTATTATACAGGAACTCTATATATGGAGATAAGATAGGGGAGGGAGATAAGGTTGGAGGGATAATCCTATCATTAGGTCTCAGTGTTTTAGTGAGCCTTTGTCTCTGGGCCTGAGCTTCTCAGCTTCCCTCCCCATTTCTTTAGGTGAGACAGGAAGGCTAGAGAGAGCTGGAATTGGGTATTTCTTATCCCCACATCAAAGACTAGAGGGGCCTAGAATCTTGTATTTCCCTTACCCCAGGTCATTTAGACTCTGGTAAAATAGTTTCCCTTGAGGGCAGGCCTTTACTTTTGACAACAGGGTACTCTGGGAGCAGTTTAAAAGTGGTTACTTTGCCCCTCCTCCTGCAAGAGACAAGAGGGGATTTTTCTTAGACTTTCACCCTGAGAACCTGTTGGGATTTATGGAGGTAAAACTCAAGGAAGTGTGGAGTTTCCCCTAGGGCTGGGCCTCCAGAAGTTTTTATCTCTCAGGTTAGTCCTTGGCTAAGTCTGCAACGATTAGTCAGTTACCCTTCAAATGTTCTTACCAGGCTCCAGCAGTAGCTTCTGCTCCACCTTAGCTGTGATTGTCTATATTTGCCTGTCTCTCCAGTTTTCCAGGGAGCATTTTTGCCCTGATCCTGATGGCTCTAAAAAGAGCTGTTGATTTTCAGTTTCTTCCATTTTTTTTCTTGCTGTTAGGGCAGGATGGATAACTTTCAAGCTTTTGAGTGTTGGACTGGAAGCTAAAACTCCTAGCCTTTTTATTGTTGTCTATAGCCAAAGATAAAATAGATAATTTTCCTTGTTGTCTCTCTCTAGGCTAGCAGTTCAGAGCCCTCTCCCCACCCCATGGCCAGCACATACACACAATTCTGTCTTTACTGGGGTGTAGCAGGGTCTCCTCCAATTTGGCTGCCCTTTTAATCAGGTGCCTGAGCCTATGTCCCATTGTGCTCTAAAACCCTAGGCCACAGTTATCAGTAAGTATACTTTAGTGCTAGCTTACCTCCTTTCTCTGTAAACCCAGCTTTGTGTCTTACGTCATTGCATTTTTGTTACTCTTTTAGGCTTTTCCTGTCATTTAATATTTTACACATTATACAATAGGGAGATATTAGAATCTCTTATCTGCTATAATGCCAGGAACAGAAAATTAAAATATATGATGATTACACCTGATACCCTAAACTTATCATCTCTTTGAAGAGGAAGAATGTGTACAGTGGACAAAATAAGTACCAATACAAGGTGGTAAACAATAAAGTATATCCAAAACATATGGTTTCAACTGATTGTATTTAACTCTTAATTTGTTTCTTTAATTTAAATATAATCCAAATTATATGAATACAAGTTGAATGTAGGCTTCCATTTTATTTACTTCCTCAGTTCCCTTACATTTCCACTTCTGAAATTTAAAATACTTTTTTTCTATAATTATTCAGAAAAAATATTAATGTTGATTTTTAAAATAATGTAGAAAACAAATAATGATTTTTATCTTATACTTTTCTGTATAAGTATTTTTGCCTTTTTTAAACCCTTAATATGCTAAATTTTTAACTAGAAAAAAGCAGACAAGTTACTAATAATATTTATGACTTTCAGGGCAGTAAAACCTAAGCTTTAAAAAAACATGTATGTTAATAATGCAGTAAAAATTGGGTAAAATCTTATTTTTCAACTTAGAATTTTAATACGTGAAAGCAATACCTCAAGGTTTAAGGGCAAAATGGGATAAACGCATGTCAAATTTTAGAGAAAAGTTAGGCATAAATCCAATGTTTGCCAGATTCTCTGTGCTGGGTTTTCTTTGGCTTTTAAAAATTCTGGGAATAACTCACATGGATGAGTGCACAGTGACTCTAATCAGCAGAAGGTCGATGCTGGCTACACAGGGACTTCGATCTTCTGTGTCAGTCCCCAGAGGAGCAGACATGCTGCCCTCTAGTTGGAAGTTGAACTGAACAGCAGGGCAGCAGGCAGGGTGGCATTAACTTTAATCACCCTGCTTAGCATTTGTCTAAGATTTTACTTTACTACTGCCTACCTTCTTATGATTTTGGAGAATATCTGTAATTCTGGCAATGTCATCATTTGGTGTAACATTTATTATAATGACTTTGTGAAAAAAATCAAAGAATTGAATTTTGTCAGTTGATTTATCAGCCGTTTGAATCATCTGTGTTCAAAGTATGATGTGAGAAATTCTTTTGAATCCTTTTTATTAGCATCTTCCTTTTGTCTTAGTTTGTATTAATGTCAAAACAAAAATAAATCTGACTTAGAGGGATATGTATGCAAAAGTACATTTTAAAATAATATTCATATAATTTTAAAATATCCATTTATTAAATTTCATACTAATTTTAGTATTTCTGAATTGTGTTTGGAAAACAATTATTATAGGTGTCTAACCTTTACAAGAGATACCTGGAGGTTAAAAAATCAAAAACCAAAAAAACAGTTCTTCACAGCAAGGTATATTTGCATATTTATGTTAGGAATGAATTTTAGATTCTATCTTATACTTTTCTTGGTACCTTTATAAATTCATAATTTTAATGTTATTTTTCCTTTTAAATATGGATCAGCGTTTCTGTCTCAGATCCTAAATATCACAAATACTTTCTCTCTAAATTCACAGAGATTAAAAGATGTTGATGGAGAAGCATTTTACCCACTACTTGAAGATGAGTGAGTATATCGTCTCCTTTTACACTTATTTTTCCTTTCTGTTTATATTATACTAGTAAGAAGCTTGTACATTTTCTTTGAAAAGTATTTCTTAAAAATAACACAAATATATGGTGTTTTTAATTTAAAAAATTTTTATACCTTTTGTCAATTTTTCTGCTTTTGTTTCTTTTTTACAGTCAGTCTAATTTACCTCATTCAAACAGCAATAATGAGCTGTCTGCAGCTGCCACTCTCCCTTTAATCATCCGAGAGAGGGACACAGAGTACCAACTAAACAGAATCATTCTCTTTGACAGGCTGCTAAAGGTAGAGATTCTAAACTGTAAAGTGTTATAAAGAGCCCACATACAATCCTTATTTTTTATTTCATTGGTAATTCTTAGGGAATCTTGATGTCATGAGAACACTAATTCTTATGAGCTATCTTTTCTGATTAACTTTAATTATAAAAATGATACCTGTTCATAGTACATAAAATTAAAAAGTAAACAAGATGCAGAAATCTATGCAAAATCATATTAGACAAAATATTAATATCTGTACTATTTAAAGAACACCTAAGGGGAGTTCCATGGTGGTCCAGTTGGTAAGAATCCGTCTTCCAATGCAGGTGACATGGGTTCAATTCCTGGTCAAGGAGCTAAGATCCCACATGCTGCAGGGCAACTAAGCCTGCACACTCTAGAGCCCACGCACCACAACTAGAGAGCCTGCGTGCCACAGCTGCTGAGCCTGTGCGCTGTGGAGCCCGTGCCCTGCAACTGCTGAGCCCACGTGCTCTAGAGCCCGTGCACCACAACTAGGGAGAGGCCCATGTGTCACAACGAAAGATCCCTGCATGCCGCAATGAAGATCCAGCGTGCCGCAACTAAGACCCAGTGCAGCCAAATAAGTAAATGAACACCTAAAAACCAAAAGAAAAAGCACTATTATCGAAACAGAGAAATGGATAAAGAATGCAACAGGACTACAACTAGTCAGTAAATCAATTCAAAATGTGTATCCTTACTAGGAATGAAAAAAAATTCAAATATAACTTTTTCTTGCATACTGAATTAGCAAAGTGAATAAAGGTATATTGAGATTGGAACGCTCATTCTTTTTTTTTTTTTTTTTTTGTGGTGCGTGGGCCTCTCACTGTTGTGGCCTTTCCCGTTGTGGAGCACAGGCTCCGGACGCGCAGGCTCAGTGGCCATGGCCCACGGGCCCAGCCGCTCTGCGGCACGTGGGATCTTTCTGGACCAGGGCACAAACCCGTGTCCCCTGCATCGGCAGGTGGACTCTCAACCACTGTGCCACGAGGGAAGCCCCCAGAACTCTCACTCTTTTAGAGTAAGTGTAAGGTGTTAGAAACATTCTGTAAAACAATTGAAAATATGTATCAAGAGCATTAACAACATCCATACCCTTTGTCCTAGTAATTCTCTTCTAGAAATCTCTCCTAACATACAAATTTACAGAATGACAAATTTATGTGCAAAGATATAGAAGAAACCATAATAATAACATATTTGTTTAATACTTTCTATATCACCAGATATTTTACAAAGTGCCTTACATACATTATTTTACCCATATGAGACTGGTAATATTATTCTCATTATGAGTCTTTCTTAATTCTCCCAGAGCACATAATAGAGAGGAATGATTAAAAACAGTAGAATCAGCTCCTCTCTTTGATTGTGTAATAGGAGATTTACAGAAGATAGGGAAACATTGCACTGCTAATTTATATGTATTAATAACATCAAAGTAATTTCAGGTACTTAGAAATGTATTACAGTTCAACTTTTTCACTGGTATATTGAGATCTGTCTAGACTAAAAAGATGACACTGGTAATTTGAGATATTTTTCATATCTTTTTTTATCTCTAGGCTTATCCATATAAAAAAAATCAAATCTGGAAAGAAGCAAGAGTCGATATTCCTCCTCTTATGAGAGGTTTCACCTGGGCTGCTCTTCTGGGAGTTGAGGTAAAAAAGAAAAGAAAAGGTTGGAAGCTGATTAATAGTGGTAGGAAAAAAGAATGAAAGTGCTTTCTGAATGTGTACTTTTCAAGTTGCTAGAAAATTATGTAGTAAAATATGAACATTAAGAATATTTGGCAATTTTAAGTGAACAGAATAGAGGAAAAGAATATAGGCTAGATAGAATAGAAAAACATAATTGATGGTTTGTTAGATTTATTCTATTTAATGTATTTAATGGACTCACAGAAATTATCTTGATTATTAATTTTAAAATCAAAATATTTTAAGAATATATGTATATCATTTATAAGTCTATAGTCCTGCTTATAAAGTATGTTCATCTTGGAATTGGATTGCCTATTTATAACTAATGCTATCTAAATTTGGAAAAATCTTCCATACTAATTTGAACCTTGTCAGAAATCATTAACATAATGATTTAGTGCCTTTTGGCACATCTGTCTTACCAGAAGCATGCTGCTAAGAGAAATAGCTACTTTATCTTCTACAACACCTTATCTGTGGCAGTGAGGAAAGGAAAAGTGTCACAAAATTAGTGGGGTGACTTGCAGTGCTATCAGAGAACAGCAGTCATGATAATGGGCTAAATCCTGCCAGATTATTTCATTTTCTGTAATTTCTTTGTCATTTTGCCTTCATGTATTTTCTTATAGATATCTTATGGATGTCCATCACCTATTTTTGTGTGTGTGAATTTCCCCAAATATTTTTAATCCTTTTAACTCTCTGTTGAAAGATTTCCTTCCTTCATTCCTGATTCCCTTGATGAGAATCTCTAAATATCTTTGACTTTGGTTGGTTGCTTTACAAGAATGTCTAGTGTTCTATCATACGGTAATAGTTAGAATTGTAGAACCATATAATGCTTAAAATTCAAGAGGACTTCCAAGGTCAGGTTGTCCAAATCTTTCATTAAATAGATGTGCCAGAGAAGTTGGCACAGCACAGAGTTTGAACCCCAAATTCCTGGCTGTTTCTCTACCATTACGGTTAACCAGACTAATAAGAAGTGTTCCATGCTTGGGACACTGAGCAAACATTTGAAGTGGTTTATTCAGTTATTCTTTCTGTAATGGTATAACTGAAAAATGTAAATGATCCCTTTAGTCCCTTAATGATTTTATAACTACATGATATTCCACTCTAATTCATCCCAAACTTCTGCTTGCTGGTGCTGAACTACCACTGCTTCAAAGTTTCACTTTACTTTTCTTTCATTACCAACTTTAACAGGGAAATTTCTTGTGGATGAGCCCTACTCCCCTCCCCGGAATTTTAAAAAAATTTCTTCATGAAATTTACTATGCGTGAGATAACAGTGAATAGAGAACAGCAAGGCTGTGTTTTGTGTTGCTGTGGAGGCTGGGAGATTGGCTAAGCATGGTCGTTAGCCACATGACTCATTCAACACATTTGTCTTCCAGTGTGTCTAATTCAAATGTCTGCCTTAGCAAAACGGTAAATTGTCTCAGACTTTCATCACAGACTGTCAAAGATGTAGAAAATTTTTCTAAGGAGTATACTTTGGGTTTGAGTGTGCCTGTCTATAATTGGGTGTGTTTTCAAAGATAGATATTTATAAGTAGATTTTTCCTAAATTTATAATTTATTAAGGGTATGATAAAGTAATATATCTTCTCTTATTTTTTGCAGGGGGCTATTCATGCCAAGTATGATGCAATTGATAAAGATACTCCAATTCCTACAGATAGACAAGTATGATTTAGATTTTCTTAAACAACCTAAGTCTGCCCAATCTTTAAATTTTAAAAAGGCATGAGGAATTTTCTTCCTTTCATTATGAATACTGAGCAGCCATCATATGCATATGGTGTTAGAGAAGCATAACTCTTACCTCTTTAAGATTTGCTCTAACTCATTAGTGAGTTAGAACTGTTCCTTTTAGGAGTTTAGGCCAAGTAACTTTTTCTAATAATGTAGTTTTTTGTCTGAAGAATTTGTCCTTTATTTAGACCAGATTGTAAAGGAAGGTTTTTTTAAAACTAAATTAATACATACCTTTTCAAAAGAAGTAGTCTGCTTTCCTTGTTTTAAGTATACTTACAACTTTTTGGTGTTTCCAGTGGATTAGTATAACATTCAAAAACTTCATACACCACAATTATGTAGGTTGCCTATTCGGAATTTCATAACACAATTTCTCCTTTTCCTTATCTTGGGATTTATTGGCAATCAGTCCATTATAGTTTTACCTTATTGTTTGGCTGTTTTACAGATTGAAGTGGATATTCCTCGTTGTCATCAGTATGATGAACTGCTGTCATCACCAGAAGGTCATGCAAAATTTAGGCGTGTATTAAAAGCCTGGGTCGTGTCTCATCCTGATCTTGTATATTGGCAAGGTAACTTTTTTTCCCTATTACTAAGACACTTTTTGAAGTGTTAGGAACATGTTGCATGACTGACAATTTTTAAAATCAAAGCAAAATATCAAAATATCCTTGGCTTTGAGAAAAGTCAATACTAAAGCTATGCTCCATTTTTTGAGAGGTTTACATGAGAACTTTTTTTTAACTTGGTCTAAATGTCTAATGAATATCATTTAAATGCAAGACATTTAATGAGACAACTTGCCGTCATGTTGATTAGGAAAGTATAAAGAATATTTTGTGCTATTGTAATCTTTGTGAATACACTTTTTCAATACTTATGCAAATAATAAAATAATTTTGTACCATAAATAGTTTGGGGCAAGTTTACATTCTTGGCATTTAATGATCTACAACTTATGCTTATCAGGGTTACTGGGAATTGTGAAATAGGATATCACCCTGAACTTCTCATTTTTTTCTCTCTTTTTTAAAAAATATCTTTAATGCTCCATATCCTTGATTTGTAGCTTTCCTCATTACTGTTTCTGTGGTCATTGTTAAATTCATGAATGAGAAATCCATTCCACCTAGTCTTATTTTTGAATTTGTTGTAGTAGTGCTTATATTTCAATTCTGTGTCTATTTCTGGCCAAACCTGAAAATGAAGCTATTATTTTTCCTAGCTCTGTTCATTTTAGAGTTCTAACAGTTACAGATAAATTTATATACATTCTTTTAACATGACGGTGTATGAATAGCATTATTATCAATAAAAGAAATACGTCATGTATTTGTATTTTACTTCAAAATTTTTTTTGTGTGTGGTACGCGGGCCTGTCACTGTTGTGGCCTCTCCCGTTGCGGAGCACAGGCTCTGGCTGCACAGGCTCAGCAGCCATGGCTCACGGGCCCAGCCGCTCCGCGGCGTGTGGGATCTTCCCGAACCGGGGCACGAACCCGCGTCCCCTGCATTGGCAGGTGGACTCTCAACCACTGCACCACCAGGGAAGCCCTACAATTTTTTAAAGAATTTTTTTTCATCATCCCAGAGAAACATGTAAGAAAAATTTTCATCTCCTAAATAAGGAAACCTGTCTGGAGTTAAGTGATTGACAAGATCACACAGTCAGGGACTATATGCAAGCCTTCTATCATTTTTACATTTTTCTATTACTATATTTCTCTCTTCAACTCATAATAACCTTGATAATAATAATGGTTGGTTTATTTTGGACATTTACTATGTGCCAGTCACCATCAGTTATTCCTCACAATAACCCATGACGTAATATATTTCTGTATGGGTAATACGTACAATGCTTAATCTATATAGAAGTAATGCAGAGAACTCAATAAGGTATATATCTACAATTCTGTTGGATTAAGTTTATTTGAATTCTTTCCTCAACCTCTCTCCATCAGGTCTTGACTCACTTTGTGCTCCATTTCTCTATTTAAATTTCAATAATGAAGGTAAGCCTATTTATCATTTAAATAATTATTGTGCATATTATTTTAAAATATTTTAATCAAACGTGAAAGTTTTTTGTTTTCATTGAAAGGTTCTTGCTCTCTTCCTAGTAGATATTGTACATTTCTGTGAAATAATCTATTAGACTCATTTTAGAGGATGGGAAGGATTAGTTTGTTACTGGAGAGTTTCAGCTGTGACTAGAGATTTAGGGAGAACCTGATAGATTATTCTAAATGCATTCATCTACTTTGGTGACTATTTTTTTTTTTTTTTTAACATCTTTATTGGGGTATAATTGCTTTACAATGGTGTGTTAGTTTCTGATTTATAACAAAGTGAATCAGCTATACATATACATGTGCTCCCATGTGTCTTCCCTCTTGCGTCTCCCTCCCTCCCACCCTCCCCCTCCCACCCCTCCAGGCTGTCCCAAAGCCCCGAGCTAATATCCCTGTGCCTTGCGGCTGCTTCCCCCTAGCTATCTACCTTACTACGTTTGTTAGTGTGTATATGTCCATGACTCTCTCTCGCCCTGTCAAAACTCACCCTTCCCCCTCCCCATATCCTCAAGTCCGTTCTCCAGTAGGTCTGTGCCTCTATTCCTGTGGTGACTATTTTTATGAAACTTTGGAGAAAATTCTGACATTTTTAGAGATTAGTTTTAGTCTATATATACTTTCTGAACAATTTGTAAAGAAAACAATATTGATACTTTATCCTCCAGAGACTTTTATTTCAACCACTACCTACCTCCTTTTATTTTTTAAGCCACTACCTCCTTAATGAAGACTTTTCTTACCCTCTTGAATCCATATAGCACTTCGTATTTCCAGAAATTTATCTTCTGTATGTTTCGTATTATAGTTATTTATATACTAATATAGTAACCCTTTTTTTGTTTAGCAGCTTTTTTAAATGACAAGGGGTTTTTTTTGTTTTTTTTTCTGTTCCCTCATTTAATGCCTTTTATAGTAGGTTTTTCAATAAATATTTGAATATTTATTGTGAATATCTCTAATGATATCACATATAGAGAGTGTTACCATATACAGCATAAATCCTTAGAAGCCTCAATCTCAGAATTTCCATTTCTTCAAATTCTATTTCATATCAGAATTTTCATAGATTTCTGGAATTTGAGTAGCAATAGCATAATCCCAGAGAACTAAAATTTCACTATTTGACTACTTTTTTAAATGCCTGTTCTCTGATTTTAGTCTTTAGACTAGGTTTTGTTGCATTTAGTTAAGCATAGCTCATTATCACACATACTGATCCAAAAATAGTAAAGGATCTGTGTTTGAAAGAACAATTTATTGCTAGTGTTTCTAAATCCAAAGTTCTCAGGCTCTTTGCATCAACAAAAATTAGCGATCTTGAGGTTTATATAGCTCATTAATAATGATTATGTTTAGAGATTTTAAAAATGCATAAAGTTCTGATAAAAAAAGGTTTTTATTCTTGTAGGATAATGATTGCTGCAGTAGTTTGCTTTTTTGTTTGTTGTTTATTTTTGTTTTTTGGGTTTTTTTTTTGTTTTGGGGTTTTTTTTTTTTGCTGCTGCAGTAGTTTGAAACTGAAAAGTTTCTAAGGTTATCTTCTGTTGTCCAAAACATTTTCTGTTTTAAATGGTACAGGGTTTTTCCCCTTAAATTTTGTGCTTCCATCAATTATTAACATAACTCCTGTTTAAAAGTAGATTCAAAGAATGTGTGCTAAGTGAGTGAATGACTGCTGATCTTTTACCTCATTAACTAATTTGTTATATTTCCCTCACTCTTTCTTAGCCTTGGCTTATGCCTGTATGTCTGCTTTTATCCCCAAATACCTGTATAACTTCTTCTTGAAAGACAACTCGCATGTAATACAAGGTAAGAAAATGTGTTTCTTTGCCTTTTTATAGGGAAAGCACTTATGTCAAAAGTGACCAATACTCAGTTAAATTTATGATTTTGACCCAATAAAATATGGTGACAGGGCTTCCCTGGTGCACGGTGGTTGAGAGTCCGCCTGCCGATGCAGGGGACATGGGTTCGTGCCCCGGTCCGGGAAGATCCCACATGCCGCGGAACGGCTGGACCCATGAGCCATGGCCACTGGGCCTGCGTGCCCAGAGCCTGTGCTCTGCAATGGGAGAGGCCACAACAGTGAGAGGCCCGTGTACAGAAAAAAATATATATATATGGTTACAGTGTGTCACTAAAACACGTGAAAAGATCATTAAGTTTAGTCTCTTTTCCACGTCCACAAAGAATTATGGTATTTTGCTAATGACTGTTTAATATCTAATCTCAGTTTGGTTCAAATTCAGGCATGCCAGTTTAAGAAAATAAAAGTCCAACTGTTTGTTTCTCTCATTGCCCACAAAAACCTTCACCATGGAGCAAGCCTATCATGAATTAGTAAAAAGTTTAAACAGTGTTTAATTGTGTAAGTAAATAGAATATTAAAAACACTTCTCATTCATCTTATTCATGCTTGATCACCCAAAATATCCTCCCACTTTCTTTTCTTTCCTAAAAGACACCTCCTCCTTCAGAGTTCAAGGCGTAGCATAACCCATCTGTGAATTCTTTCAGGACTACTTCAGCCACATTCAAACTTTTATATAATTTTTTGAGCTCATTTTTGAAAGTAGTGTAACAGAAGTTTAATAATAAACACTTGTGAATCAGACAAACTGTTTCAAATTTAAGTTTCATTACTTATTGTGAGTCTTAAACAAATAACTTAAGTTGGCTAGGTATAATGTTCCTCATATCTGAAATAAAAATTGTTGTAAAGGTTAAGCATTATAAGATATGTAAATACCTAGCACATAAAAACATTCATTTCAATAACAATAATTATTACTATATTGTTATTTTTACTACTATTACTATTTTTATTATCATTATTACAATTTTTTGATAATGTAATTATTGTCATGGTATTATATATCATTTTATGTCTTATATTTTCAAGAAGATTTTAATGTTTTAAGGACAGGGAATTTTCTTATAGTTTCGTATTTCTTTTGGAACAGACTACAAAGTTGGTTGCAGTCTCCCCATTTACCATTTTTATGAAACTTATCCAACACCCCCTTAATTTAGACTTTTTTACTTATATGTATATCCTATTAATCTATTAAACTTTAAACAACTTAAAGCTGATGCTGTTTATTTATACCTGTGTCATTATGGTTTCATATAATTCACTCAATTTGAATAGATAAAGCAGGAAAACTACAAGCTGTGTCTGGTTTATCAAAAATTCTGAGTAAGTGGGGTCTCAATTAGCAATATTTTTACTCAGTTATAAATGAGTATAAAACTAGAGTACCAGAGGTCAATATAATGAAAAAAATAATTAGAAAGGAAGCAGAAAGGGAAATGTAAATTAAAAAGATAAAGAGACTGAAAATAAGAGGAAAAGAATATGGATAAATAGCGCAACACATACAATTTTTCCATCATCATTTACATTAGTATATAGAGAAAAATATTAAAATTCTTTTTAAAAACTTAGTGTTTACAAACACATCAAGGAATGTGATCATTCACGGTTCTCTGTGTCTACCACATAGATGGGTGCTAGAAATTGAAGTAATGATCCATTGTCTCTATGTTAGTTTTGAAATGTAATTTCTATTGATTTGTATTTGTATATTGAAATGATTTGGCCTAAAATGGATATATCCAAGTCCCTGTACATTCCTAGGATGTGGACTTATATATAGTTGGGATTAACTTAAGAATTTTTTTTTAGAGGGCAACAAATTTTGTTTTGATTTCTTATAATTAAGAACAAGTATATTTTATAGGAAGGAACTTACCTTTTGCTTGTAGGTTAATTTGGTAAAGCCATCCAACTTCAAGAGTTATGTAATATCATCTTCCAAGAATTTATGAATTGGTGTTCTGTAAGTGTATACCTTGTATCTTAATAAGGATATGTTCCATACTTATTCATAGATTTCTTACTATCCTTTATCAGTAATGTTTATTATAGAGTTGACAGTGTACTCTAAGATTCCATAATACCAAAAGGAGCAGATTTAATAATACCTTGGATGATACCAGGAGATTTCAGGGGCTATTCATTGCAAAATATGTCAAACAGTCACCAAAGACAAACTGACAAAATTAAACGTAGAAAATAGTCAGGTTAGTATTTGTGCAACACAAAAGGTGATTCCTTTATCCTCAGTTAAACATAAGACAGCAGTATAATGCTGTTATTTTTAAAGCTAACATGAGGAGAGGAACCAAGATGGCAGAGTAGAAGGACATGCTCTCACTCCGTCTTATGAGAACACCAGAATCACAACTAGCTGCTGGGCAGTCATCAACAGGAAGACACTGGAACTCACCAAAAAAGATACCCCACATCCAAAGACAAAGGAGAAGCCACAATGAGATGGTAGGAGGGGCGCAGTCACAGTAAAATCAAATCCCATAACTGCTGGGTGAGTGACTCACACGCTGGAGAACACTTATACTACAAAAGTCCACCCACTGGAGTGAAGGTTCAGAGCCCCACATCAGGCTTCCCAACCTGGGGGTCTGGCAACGGGAGGAGAAATTCCTAGAGAATCAGACTTTGAAGGCTAGTGGGATTTGACTGCAGGACTTGGACAGGACTGGGGGAAACAGAGACTCCACTCTTGGAGGGCACACACAAAGTAGTGTGTGCATTGGGACCCGGGGAGTGATCAGTGACCCCAGGGGAGACAGAGCCAGGCCTACCTGCTAGTGTTGGAGGGTCTCCTGCAGAGGCGGGGTATGCCTGTGGCTAACCTTGGGGACAAGGAGACTGGCAGCAGAGGTTCTGGGAAGTACTTCTTGGCATGAGCCCTCCCAGAGTCTGTCATTAGCCCCACCAAAGAGCCCAGGTAGGCTCCAGTGTTGGGTTGCCTCAGGCCAAACAACCAAATAGGAGGGAACCCAGCCCCACCCATCAACAGTTAAGCAGATTAAAGTTTTGCTGAGCTCTCCCCACCAGAGCAGCAGTCAGCTCTACCCACCACCAGTCCCTCCCATCAGGAAACTTACACAAGCCTCTTAGCCTCATCCACCAGAGGGCAGATAGCAGAGGCAAGAAGAACTACAATCCTGCAGCCTGTGGAACAAAAACCACATTCATAGAAAAATAGACAAGATGAAAAGGCAGAGGGCTATGTACCAGATGAAGGAACAAGAACAAACCCCAGAAAAACAACTAAATGAAGTGGAGATAGGCAACCTTCCAGAAAAAGAATTCAGAATAATGATAGTGAAGATGATCCAGGACCTCGGAAAAAGAGTGGAGGCAAAGATTGAGAAGATGCAAGAAATGTTTAACAAAAACCTAGAAGAATTAAAGAACAAACAAACAGATGAACAAAACAATAACTGAAATGAAGACTACACTACAAGGAATCAATAGCAGAATAACTGAGGCAGAAGAGCAGATAAGTGACCTGGAAGACAGAACGGTGGAATTCACTGCTGTGGAACAGAATGAAGAAAAAAGAATGAAAAGAAATAAAGACAGCCTAAGAGACCTCTGGAACAACATTAAACGCAACAGCATTCGCATTATACGGGTCCCAGAAGGAAAAGAGAGAGAGAAAGGACCCGAGAAAATATTTGAAGCGATTAGAGTCAAAAACTTCCCTAACATGGGAAAGGAGATAGCCACCCAAGTCCAGGAAGCACAGAGTCCCATACAGGATAAACCCAAACAGAAACATAATGAGACACATAGTAATCAAATTAGCAAAAATTAAAGCAAAAGAAAAATTATTGAAAGCAGCAAGGGAAAAATGACAAATAACATACAAGCGAACTCCCATAAGGTTAACAGCTGATTTCTCAGCAGAAACTCTACCAGCCAGAAGGGAGTGGCATGATATACTTAAAAGTGATGAAAGGGAAGAACCTACAACCAGATTACTCTACCCTGCAAGGATCTCATTCAGCTTTGATGGAGAAATCAAAAGCTTTACAGACAAGCAAAAGCTAAGAGATTTCAGCACCACCAAACCAGCTCTACAACAAATACTAAAGAAACTCCTCTAAGTGGGAAACACAAGAGAAGAAAAGGACCTACAAAAACAAAAACAAAACAATTAAGAAAATTGTCATAGGAACATACATATCGATAATTACCTTAAACATGAATGGATTAAACGCTCCAACCAAAAGACACAGGCTCACTGAATGGATACAAAAACAAGACCCATCTATATGCTGTCTACAAGAGACCCACTTCAGACCTAGGGACACATACAGGTGAAAGTGAAGGGATGGAAAAAGATATTCCATGCAAAAGGAAATCAAAAGAAGTGGGGAGTAGCCTTACTTGTAATAGATAAAATAGACTTTGAAATGAAGACTGTTACAAGACATAAGGAAGGACACTACATAATGATCAAGGGATCAATCAAAGAAGAAGATATAACAATTATAAATATATATGCACCCAACATAGGAGCACCTCAATACATAGGCAAATGCTAACAGCTGTAAAACAGGAAATTGACAGTAACACAATAATAGTGGGGGGCTTTAACACCTCACTTACACCAATGGACAGATTATGCAGACAGAAAGTAATAAGGAAACACAATTTTTAAATGACACAATTGACCACATAGATTTAATTGATATTTATAGGACATTCCATCCAAAAGCAGCAGATTATACTTTCTTCTCAAGTGCACATGGAACATTCTCCAGGATAGATCACATCTTGGGTCACAGATCAAGCCTCAGTAAATTTAATAAAATTGAAATCATACCAAGCACCTTTTCTGACTACAACACTATGAGATTAGAAATGAATTACAGGGAAAAAAATGTAAAAAACACAAACACATGGAGGCTAAACAACACATTACTAAATAACCAAGAGATCACTGAAGAAATCAAAGAGAAAATCAGAAAATACCTAGAGACAAATGACAATGAAAACACGACTATCCAAAACCTATGGGATGCAGCAAAAGCAGTTTTAAGAGGGATGTTTATAGCTGTACAAGCCTACCTCAAGAAACAAGAAAAATCTCAAATAAACAATCTAACCTTGCACCTAAAGGAACTAGAGAAAGAAGAACAAACAAAACCCAAAGTTAGCAGAAGGAAAGAAATCATAAAGATCAGAGCAGAAATAAATGAAATAGAAACAAGGCAAACAGTGCCAAAGATCAATAAAACTAAAAGCTGGTTCTTCGAGAAGATAAACAAACTTGATAAACCATTAGCAGACTCATCAAGAAAAAGAGGGAGACGACTCAAATCAATAACATTAGAAATGAAAAAGGAGAAGTTACAACAGACACCCCAGAAAGACAACGCATCCTAAGAGACTACTACAAGCAACTCTATGCCAATAAAATGGACAACCTAGAAGAAATGGACAAATTCGTAGAAAGGTATAATCTTCTAAGACTGAATCAGGAAGAAATAGGTAATATGAACAGACCAATCACAAGTATTGAAATTGAAACTGTGATTGAAAATCTTCCAACAAACAAAAGTCCAGGACCAGATGGCTTCACAGGTGAATTCTATCAAACATTTAGAGAAGAGTTAACACCCATCCTTCTCAAAGTCTTCCAAAAAATTGCAGAGGAAGGAACACTCTCAAACTCATTCTATGAGGCCACCATCACCCTGATACCAAAATCAGACAAAGATACTACAAAGAAAAGAAAGTTAGAGACCAATATCACAGATGAATATAGGTGCAAAAGTTCTCAGCAAAATACTAGCAAACAGAATCCAACAGCACATTAAAAGGATCATACACTCAAGTGAGACTTATCCCAGGGGTGCAAGGATTCTTCAATATATGCAAATCAATCAATGTGATACACCATATTAACAAATTGAAGTATTAAAACCATATGATCATCTCAGTAGATGCAGAGAAAGCTTTTGACAGAATTCAACACCGATTTATCATAAAAACTCTCCAGAAAGTGGGCATAGAGGGACCCTACCTCAACATAATAAAGGCCATATGTGACAAACCCACAGCAAACATCATTCCCAATGGTGAAAAACTGAAACCATTTCCTCTAAGGTCAGGAACAAGACAAGGATGTCCGCTCTCACCACTATTATTCAACATAGTTTTGGAAGTCCTAGCCACAGCAACCAGAGAAGAAAAAGAAATAAAAGGAATCCAAATTGGAAAAGAAGAAGTAAAACTGTCACTGTTTGCAGATGACATATACTATACATAGAGAATCCTAAAGATGCCACCAGAAAACTCCTAGAGCTAATCAATGAATTTGGTAAAGTTGCAGGATACAAAATTAATGCACAGAAATCCCTTGCATTCCTATACACTAATGATGAAATATCTGAATGAGGAATTAAGGAAACACTCCCATTTACCATTGCAACAAAAAGAACAAAATACCTAGGAATAAACCTACCTAAGGAGGCCAAAGACCTGTATGCAGAAAACTATAAGACACTGATGAAAGAAATTAAAGATGATACCAACAGATGGAGAGATATACCGTGTTCTTGGATTGGAAGAATCAATATTGTGAAAATGACTACACTACCCAAAGCAATCTACAGATTCAATGCAATCCCTATCAAATTACCAGTGGCATTTTTTACGGAACTAGAACAAAAAGTCTTAAAATTTGTATGGAGACACAAAAGACCCCGAATAGCCAAATCAGTCTTGAGGGAAAAAAACAGAGCTGGCGGAATCAGACTCCCTGACCTCAGACTATACTACAAAGCTACAGTAATGAAGACAATATGGTACTGGCACAAAAACAGAAACATAGATCAATGGAACAAGATAGAAAGCCCAGAGATAAACCCACACACCTATGGTCAACTAATCTATGAGAAAGGAGGCAAAGGTATACAATGGAGAAAAGACTGTCTCTTCAATAAGAGGTGCTGGGCAAACTGGACAATGACATGTAAAAGAATGAAATTAGAACACTCCCTAACACCATACACAAAAATAAACTCAAAATGGATTCGAGACCTAAATGTAAGCCTGGACACTATAAAACTCTTACATGAAAACATAGGAAGAACACTCTTTGACATAAATCACAGCAAGATCTTTTTTGATCCACCTCCTAGAGTAATGGAAATAAAAACAAAAATAAACAAATGAGACCTAATGAAACTTCAAAGCTTTTGCACAGCAAAGGAAACCAATAAACAAGATGAAAAGACAACCCACAGAATGGGAGAAAATATTTGCCAACGAATCAATGGACAAAGGATTAATCTCCAAAATATATAAACAGCTCATGCAGCTCAATATTAAAAAAACAAACAGCCCAATCCAAAAATGGGCAGAAGACCTAAATAGGCGTTTCTGTAAAGAAGACATACAGAGATCCAAGAAGTACATGAAAAGCTGCTCAACATCCCTAATTATTAGAGAAATGCAAATCAAAACTACAACAAGGTATCACCTCACACCGGTGGGAATGGGCATCATCAGAAAATCTACAAACAACCAATGCTGGAGAGGGTCTGGAGAAAAGGGAACCCTCTTGCACTGTTGGTGGGAATGTAAATTGATACAGCCACTATGGAGAACAGCATGGAGGTTCCTTAAAAAACTAAAAGTAGAATTACCATATGATCCAGCAATCCCACTACTGAGCATATACCCAGAGAAAGCCATAATTCAAATAGACATATGCACCCCAACGTTCAGTGCAGCACTATTTACAAAGCCAGGTCATGGAAGCAACCTAAATGCCCATCAACAGACGAATGGATAAAGAAGAGGTGGTACATATATACAATGGAATATTACTCAGCCGTTAAAAGGAACGAAATTGAGTCATTTGTTGAGACATGGATGGATCTAGCAACTGTCTCACAGAGTGAAGTAAGTCAGAAAGAGAAAAGCCAATATCGTATATTAACACTTGTATGTGGAACGTAGAAAAATGGTACAGATGAACCGGTTTGCAGGGCAGAAATTGAGACACAGATGTAGAGAACAAACGTACGGACAGCAAGGGTTGAAAGCCATGGGGGTGGGGGTGGGGGTGGTGTGATGACTTGGGCGATTGGGATTGACATGTATACATTGATGTGTGTAAAATTGATGACTAATAAGAACCTGCTGCATAAAAAAATAAAATAAAATTTTAAAATTTTTAAAAAAGGGATTAAACAGCACTTTTATTTTCTCCATAAGAGTTGAATAAATCAAATTCTCTTCCCAGTTGCTGTGATTCAGAGTTAGTATCTTTAGTTTGTAGGTTAAATGTATGGAGTCAATGAAATGTCACTAGAAATTTTAAGACTCATAATACATAAAAAAGACATTTTTAGCAAGATAATTTTTGGAATAATACTGTTATCTTTTTATTAAATGTATTCTTCAATTTTTATAGAAAGAACAGTCAAAATTTTTAACTCAAGTTTGTTTTTTTAAAAAAATGCCATAGAGCTTATTTGTATTTTTCTCAATAATACAGTTTATAGTGTTTATTTATAATATATACCACATTATAAAATATTCCATAAAACTTTTACAAGGATCATGTTTACAGTGAAATGCCTGTAATGTATTAAATGTGCTTTTCAAACAATTTTGACTATAATAAAACATTTGAGCAAAACCTCCTAAGCATATCTTACCAGAATCCACTTTCTATGTCTCACCTTAAATTACTTTGAAATAAAGAGTAATAGCATGCTATATGATACATAGCCACAGTTCTAATGTATAAAAGATACATTTAAAAGGAAAAATATATGCACCCTTTTTGTCTCATGGAATCATTGCCTTTAATATAGATCACAATAAATAAAATGGTCTTCGCTTTTTTTTTTTTTCCTTTGGAACCTGTAGTGTTAACTGAACTTTCATACATGAAAGCCTGGAAATAATCTTTTTCTAAATTTGTCAGGCCTCTACAAGCATAGTGCTTAGCTAGATTCCTGTGCTTTAAGAAAGACGAAGATATTTGGAGAATTCTCAGAAAAACAGTTAAAATAGGACTTATAAAATGAGTTGGTTATGTTATTTATGAGATGGCTGGATGGTGCCTCACTAGATGGCCAGCTCTTACAGGGCCATGTTAGATAGCTTCCATTACATTAACTTCTATATTGGTTCTATAGAGATTCCTATTTTTAACCTCTAAAAAGTTTCATTTCTCCACAAATTGTTTCATATTTCAACTAGATATATGTTGAAAAAGATGAGTTTTCATACTTTTTAACTATGAACTTCTTTAATACACTTTGAAAAGGCTTATTATACAAATAAGCAAGACCATATCTGTTTCATATATGGAAATACAAGAGAAACCACAGTGTACACAGCACAAATTTGGAGAGATTGGTCAGACAGGCCAAAAAGACTCGTATTTAGTTTGATTGATTAACCAGTAATGTACTTTAATATTCAGTCTTTTTCCAAGGGATTTCATAGCCAAATATAGGAAATAAATGTGAAAATAACTAATTATAAGTCAATGAAATAAGTATACATATTACTATATTAGCACAGAGGAAGAAGTGGGGTGAGGTTATTTTGATTTTTTAACTTTGTTTTTGGTGGAAAAGGAAAGGAACGGCATGTCTGGAAAGGTTTCATAAGAGACAGAATACTTATTGACGAACTTGAAATTTGAGTAGGAATTTGCTTGGTGAAAGGGAGAAAGACATTCTGAAGACAGAGGACAAGGAAAAGAACTGAGGTAAAAAAAAGTGCAAAATGGATTGATAAAACAGCCAGTAGTCAAATCTGGTCCATGGAGCCAGAGAAAGAGGGATGGAGAGCTGAAGAATGAGCTGAAACAGTACAGTGATTATGGGTTGCCAAAGTTTATGGAAGAGCAATGATTTATTCTTCAAAATGTGTATTTTAGGCTTGGAATTAGAAATACTCAGTTTTCATTTTCTTGGTTTCCCTCTTTGATTGTCCTCCCGTCCCCCTGTGTTTTATGGTGTTTTAAGCTTTAAACTTCAAAATAACATTGATTTTGATTAGCATAAATATCACGTACATACTTTGTTTCCCATAGTTTTGGAAAACTCCTATGTCATATGAAACCAATCAATTCAACAGCTAATTGTAATACTGCATATTCATTTAGTCGTTTAATTGTCTCTACTGAGATGAAAAGTTTCTATATTCAATAGCAACATTAAATCTTCTTTGAAAACATGTGTTTTTATATGTTTTTATTTTTTACAAATTTATTTATTATTTGTTTTTGGGTGTGTTGGTCTTTGTTGCTGCCCGCAGGCTTTCTCTAGTTGAGGCAAGCAGGGGCTATCTTTGATGCGGTGTGCGGGCTTCTCATTGCGGTGGCTTCTCTTGTTGCAGAGCACGGGCTCTAGGTGCTTGGGCTTCAGTAGTTGTGGCATGCGGGCTCAGTAGTTGTGGCTCACAGGCTCTAGAGTGCAGGCTCACTAGTTGTGGTACATGGGATTAGTTGCTCCGCGGCATGTGGGATCTTCCTGGACCAGGGCTCGAACCCATATCCCCTGCATTGGCAGGTGGATTCTTAACCACTGCACCACCAGGGAAGTCCCAAAATGTGTTTTTATAATTATACTCTAATAGAACTTTAAACTTCTTTATTTTAAAGTTTTTCATAAAATAGAGTATTTATATGCTTATAAGACTCAATGCTTTGCCTCTATAGAAGAGAGAAAAATTATCTATTTAGTCAAGATGTCCTGTTCTGTTTTGTTTTTTAATCATGGTTCTATTATCTTATTACCTGCAGACATTTTTAAGAAGATAATAAATTTAATTACTTCTGCTGAAATGAATATTCATAATCATTTTTGGCACTATCAAATTGTCCCCAGCAAATTTACCATCGAGTTGATAAAGTACCAACACATAGGAACTTTAAAAAATAATATACTGATTAAACAATTCAGGGTTGTTCCCCTAAGATTATCTATGATTATTAAAATTACTCTTAGATTCAGAACTTTAGAGTGCCAGTTGGATTGAAGAAAATGGAGGGATTTGAAAGGGATAGATTGATTAGAGTTTCAGTGATATTGGAAAACAGGGTTATAACTTGCAAGACAAACATACTTTAAGGTATTGAAGAGAAAAAAAGGCAGGTTCAGGCTGGTGAGGAGAGGCAGCCACTTAGTTATTAAGGATGGAAACTAATCCTTCATGGAAAATCCAACTATACCTTAATGTCATCTTGCACTTAAGAAAGAAACAACCCAGAAAACTGGCCTATAAAACATTTAAACTGTTGTTTGAAGTCACTGTACTATGTGTGTGTTCACCAAAACGGCCACTGGAATTTCACCGCAACATTCAGCATATTGTTACACTGTTTATAAAACCAAGGCATAGTTACACTTGAACCATTAGAAGATGTGGAAGTCAGAAAGGGAAAGATAGAGGGACGTACCATATAAACTTGGGAAATAAAATTGGGAAAATTTCTCCAATTTTTTGTTTACTTGTATATGTTTATAAATCCTTTGAAGGCAAGGGAACTATCTTCTTCACTGTAATGTCCCTAGCATTTAATGTAGTGCCACACATAGCTAGGATGAATATATAACTAACTAGTGATATTTTTGAGGGTTGAGGGGGCACTAAATGCACCAGACACTGAGTCTACCGTTGGCAACTGGGACTCTTCCAGGTAAACTAGGATGTATGGTCCCACTACACATAGACATTCAATAAGTCTTTTAGGGGGAGAAAGGAAGACAGGCATCAAAGTCTGAAGTCCAGTTGTCAAATGGGAATAAAATGTAAATCTCCTTTCTCATCCAACAGTAGCAAAGAGAGAAGGAGAGTATGCAACTTCACTCTAAGCGTTATGTATTTGGAAAAACAGTACATTGCATATTTCCAGTTTAATGCACATCTTTGTCATGGATGACTTTAATGATAGGATATTGAAAGGTAGTAGGAAATACATTGAGCATTTTCAAAAATGTCTTGCATCATGTGACTAAGGAGATATTTCCTGAGACAGAAAATATTCTACCATTACTAGAAATATTCCAAGATCTATTAAGTAAGCTGCTTGTAGATTTTTTTTTTACTAGAGCAGGGTATGTGAGCAAAACATAAAATGAGTCACAAATATAGCCCTAAAAATTACCTTTCTCTTTCCTTTCTCTTCTTTTGAAACGCCCTCTTCCCATTTAGACATAAAGGTTGGTGCTTATTCTTGTGGCTTTAGACAGTAAGCCAAATTTTATAGCTGGCAAACTTCATAATGGAAAATAATCTAATTTGGGTTCATTTGCAGTAAAATAACTTTGACTTGTTTTGAGTGCCGTGAGTCTAATGTCACCAAATGATTTAGTTTGGGCACATTTTAGTTGACAAGAGATTTATGACTCTCTGCATATTTATCTATAGTTCCATCTTCAGAATAAACTAGCAGCCTGATGGAAAATTACAAATAGTTACGGAATTGAGAATGCCATTTTTGGTTTGTGAGCAGAGGACACCTTTTGCTTTAAATCTGTTGCCCATTATCCTTCATCTTCTCCTTACCCCTGCTAAGAGAATGAAAGCAGAAAGACTGGTCGAAAAGGAAAAAATAAGGATATCCATGTGTGGGACTTAATAAAATGTCATCTCTGTATCTCTTTTATGAAAAATTTTTTGAAAACGAATAGATATCTTATTTATAAACAGCTGCACAGAAATATGATAGTGTCGTATAAAATCCTTACACTGAATTCTTTGAGAATTGTCATTTAAAAGTATATGATAAATTAAAAAAAGCTATTCTATAGGAGCAGAATAAGAATTTTTAATATGGTGGGATTAGAAGGGAAAAAGACTATTTTCATTTTATATCTCATTGCAAAAAATTAAAAAGTATAAAGTTTCAGTAAAACAGAAATTTATATAAGACATGATTGTGTGCAAAAGTACAACATTAAACCTCACTTGAAGTTTAAGAGGAAATTTCATAAATACCTTGGTTTTTTTTTAAGAATAACATTTACCCTTACATAGGTCACCTATCAGTTAGAAAATACTGTTTTGGGGGTTATTATAGCTCTAGATGCAAATCTTCATTATTATAAATCACAATTAGAGTATTTTATGAATATTTTAAAAGAGTCAGCAGTAATATCCATGGGATCTTTTGTTTTATTTTGACTACCAGTCTGTTTTTCTGTAGCTCCTCTTAAATCCTCTCAGGTTGGTTTATAAATCAAAGGACATATGCATTTCAGTTTTTTTTTATTTGCTCTAAGGAACTTTTAAATTCATTTTTGAAATAACTTGAAATTTGACATAATGCTGATATCATCAGTTCTGTCATATCTCTTCCTTAAAGAAATTTTTCTGAATGTAACAAACCATACTGTATCTCATTCCAGAGCTTATCCTGAGCAACCAAAACTTTTGTCAGCCTTATAATTTGTATTTACATATATGGTATACAATAATATACAAAATAAGTGTATACACATATTTATGTGTGTATTTTATATACATATATACACATATATATTTGTGTGTATTTATATGTGTATGTGTGTGTGTACATATATATGTATGCAGTTATAACACATATATAAATCCCACCATAAGTGTTTGGCAGAATACAAGGAAAATGTTTTCATGATGGATTAGGTTTCTTCAGTAGATCCTTAATTAGCCATGTAATCCTACATAGTAATTATCTTTTATCAGGCTCAGATAAGAAAGATATTTAATAAACTGGAGCATAGCTGTGGACAGTTGCCTGAGGCATTATTTTCTAGTTTAAAATGAAGTGTGCTTTTTAAAGTTAATAACTATATGCTTTCATCAACATAAAGTTGAATGCTTATGATTGTTGATGCTGCATACCTCTGGCTTCTAGGTAAATTAGGACTATAAATATACCATTGCTAATTGGAAGGAGAAAAAAAGAAGTTAAAGAAAAATTAATTAAACCCAGAAGTTCCCTGGGCCTTAGGATCTATCCTGGGTCTTCACTTTACTGGAACAAGTGCATATATCTGTATATGTAAACAAATTTGAGGTGTAATTATTCTATTTGTGACTGTGTTCTTTATTTAAGTTTCTGTTACACTTTCTGAACAATTAATAAATGCAAGACAGATTTAATATCACTAGACAAAATGATTTTGTTGAATTTAATAGGAAAAAATCATTCATCATGTGAATAATTTGTGATTTAGGAAATGAAGTGACAGCTCTGAAGGTAGAAAATAAGTTGTGGCATAGCTTTTAATGAAAAGCTTTGTTTAATAATCAACCATGTTTGAAGTAGTAACAAAACAGAAAATTAATAAAGTATGTTCTCTTCATGGAGAAACCAAATCTCATTCAAAATGTAAATAAAACTAATTTATGTGGATTTAATGTCTTTATTTGAAGTACTATGTAAAAAAAAAATGATTGTCTTAAACTTTATTGTCATTTCAGAGTATCTGACTGTATTCTCTCAGATGATTGCATTCCATGATCCAGAGCTAAGCAATCATCTCAATGAAATTGGATTTATTCCAGATGTAAGTACTTGTTGCATTAATAGAAATGAGGTAAAAAAAAAAAAAAAAAAGCAGAAATCGGCAGCACAACAAAGTACTGTTTTTAAAGTTTTGTTGTCCTAAGAAGTCCATGTATCTAAACAAGTTCCTGCTACTAATTATAGTCTTTTGTTATAAAGTTTGTGTGGTTACCTTCCATATTCTCACTTTAAGTAAAGGGGTAAAAGTAAAAGTAAGTATCTTATTTTTCTTGATACTATCAAATTATTTTTAAAAACCCAGTAGTGTGAGTGTTGTATTAAACTGTGATGTTAGCAGTTTTCACTTGGATTTTTTGATATTCAGGCCTGTTTTTGAAGAAGTAGGAAATTTGAACTTAGTAAATTCTTAAGTAGCTGCTTCTGTGTTTTACTTGATACATTACCTTGGAAACTTTGCCAGATTTTGGCTTACTTCATTAGCTTCTTGGGTTCCTTATCAAACCAAAAGTCAGAGTTGACTATCAAAGGTTAGCCAAGGTATAGCTTAGCCTATTACTCACATGTAGTATGTGACATGGACTCAAACCTCTTTTAAAAGACAGTTGGAGTACAGTATCACGGGACTTTGTAAAATAAAATAAAACAAAAAAGAACCTTTTTGAGATAGCAATCTCCTTATTCTATCTTAACTTTCTTTGTTTCCTGATCATACCTTTCCTCTTAAGGCTTATATCCAGAAACCCATATGTTGATGGTAAGACTAGGGGTGAAAAATGTTTATATTAACACTATACTAATGCATTTAAAGTGTTAACAGTAACACTTACAGTATAAATACTTGCAGGGTGCTTTGAAGTTTAAAAATACTTTCACAAACATTTCATTTGATTCTCAAGACAAATCTGTAAGGTGTATGAAGCAAGTAATTTCAGCATTAGTAGATAAAAAATTTATTGTTTGAGAAGGTAACAAAACTAAATAGTCTCAGAACATAAAACTTTAACTTATGTCATTTGACAGCCCTCTGC
Source organism: Phocoena sinus (assembly GCF_008692025.1). Classification (NCBI taxonomy): domain Eukaryota; kingdom Metazoa; phylum Chordata; class Mammalia; order Artiodactyla; family Phocoenidae; genus Phocoena; species Phocoena sinus. The sequence goes on from NC_045767.1 coordinate 33,688,265, forward strand.
CCCTAGTCTGGTTCATCTTCCAGTGGGAGAACAGAGACTAAAACATAGGTGTACTAATTCTAGTTCATTGCTCTGTGTGTTGCACTGTAATTCTGTGATGTCATTGTCAGGCCTAAAGTAGCCATCCTTCATATATACAGTGGTATTTGCTTCTAGGCCTATGGAGAAATACCTTTCATCTGAGTACATGGCTTGCTCAATGAGGGCTCCAGAAAATATATATACATATTATAAAACAAATAAAATAAGATCAAACCCTATAATTATGTATAGAGATAGAAAACTTTGTAAAAATTTAACCAGTATATATATTATCATATTAAGTATTCATTTTTACATAACCCTACCTTTCCTGCTTCACATTATAAGTGTGAGATATGGCATAAGACAATACTAGATTAAATCTTATGGCTAGAGTTGAAGAAATTATAAAGGAACTGATTGCCGAGTTGGTAATTGTTTTAGGTTTCTGAGGGAAAAAATACTGTGATATAGACTTAAAAAAAGGATAATTCTTTTTAAAACATTCCCTTGAAAGCACCTAATTGTGCTCAGTGACTAAACAGAAAACTACACTGCTTTAGTCAGAGTTTTAGATTGAGAAGAATCATTTATGTAGAAAAATATGTATGGAATTATAAAGATAGTCTGATAAAATCCTTAGACATATTCATGAACATAGTATTAAAAAATCACATATGGAAAAATAACTTATCTTTGCTTAATCAGAAAAATTAAACTCTGAAAGTGTATGGTATATGAGAAGAGGCAAGCAAAAAACATCATTAAAAAATAATGTGGACATATATTAAGCGCTTACTGTGCACTAAGCACTGCTCTAACCCTCTTTAAGCACTCCTCTAATCCTCACAAGTTTGCAGTCTAATTAAACAGTGACTATTAAATATTTATACATAAAATCAATTTGGAAAAGGTTAATAGCATGATGGAAGTAAAATTCTAGGTAACAATAACATGAAAGGTAAGAGTCAGTGGGATTTCAACTTAAAAGTGTTCTAATGATTTTGTATCATTTGAGGAGAAAGTAAATATGCTCTTTATATTTAGACATCAAGTCAGGCATCCTTTCAGATCTGGGATTTGATTTTACCCTACTCAAAAGCTAATAAATGAGCCTGTTACTGTTTCATGGATATTGGCAGAAAATCCAAGACTCCTGTGTCAGAGACAAAGGACTTCTTCACTCACAGCACAGCAAGCAGCATGATCATTAGTGTATTTGTCTTGATTTCCCTTGCTTCCAAATCCCATAGAGACGACACAGAGGGTCCAAATGATACCTGCATAATGCAGTGGATTGTGTTATAGGAAAGGAACTCCGAGTTTAGGGAACTTGATTTTTTTTTTTTAATGGATATTAAACATATCTTCCCTTTACTCTGGAGAGAGAAAGAGAGAGAGAGAGAGGCTATCTTTTTCTTCTGAGGCTATAAGAAAACCTGTCTGTTGCTGCAAAAAGAAACTCTATCTCTGTTTACCAAGGCTATTTTTGTACAAACATTGTTGAGACTATACTGCAGAACAAAGGGCAGTTGGCATCTCTGCTCACAAGAAATGTAGAAGTACAGGAATGCCTATTAAAATTTGAATGGTACTCACTAAAAGAATAGAAAGAAAATGTATAACTTTTAAATGGAATGGGGGAGTGTGGAACAAAGGAAAGTCATCCACCCCTTTAAAAACATAGAGAAAACACAGAAAAAGGGTAAGCTAAGTAGATTACCTAATAAAGGAAATTATTAGATATTTTTAAAAATCCATCTATATGCTGTTTATAAGAGACAAATGTAAAAATTTAAGGATATTGGTCAAAAAGGAGATTTTAAAAATATGAGGCAAATATTAACCAGAAGAAAACTAATGCAGTGATATTAATATAAACTAGTAAAACAGAAAGCACAAAATAAACCCATCCAGGTATGGAATTTGGTATATGACAGAAATGGCTCTATAAGTCAATTTGAAAAGATTATTCAATAAATGGCCCTGATGCAATTGCGTAACTATATGGAGGGAGGTGGGAATCAAAGCCAACCTCACACCATACATAAAAATAAGTCCTAGCTTGCCTAGAAGACATACATATGGAATGTCAGATTTATAATTTCTATCTAGGAAGGAATTCTTACAGAAGTTATAGGAAGTACAAAACATAATATTTAAAGAAGAGAGAATTAGAATTGAGGAATGGTAGAAAGGGGCTTTCCATTATATTGGAATCTATAATGTACTATTTTGCTTTAAAAGTTTTTCAAAGCATTTGTGACAAAATGTTAGTTAATGTTTGTTAAATCTGAGTGGAGGGTACTTTAGTGTTTGTTAAATGTGCTGCTATATAAGGTGAGTTAATTATTTAATAATTCAATAATTTTGATATAATATCTTTATTCTATTTAGCTTCCCTCTCCATTATGACCCTCTCCTATAATTACTGGGGTATTTTTGTATAACTTCTTGTAAAAGCTTCAATACTAGTAATGCAAAAGTAATATTGATTCATATATATAGTGTGATTAGTTTTATGAGACATTCATAAGTCGCATGGGGTGGGGGACAGTTCCTTGTGGGTTGAGAATGTCCAGTATGTGGCAAATACTGAGCATCCCTGGCCCCCAGCCACTGATTGTCTATAATAATCCCCTAATCATTGTGACAATAAAACGCCTACACGTTATTTCTGAAAAATGTCTCTATATGTATTTCCAAACATCCTCTAGGGAACACTTCTATCGCTATTGAGAGTCCTAGAGTTAACAAAAGAGAAGTTAGGGGAAAGAGAATATATCTTAACCTGGAGGAAATTCCCTTTTCTCTGACTATTCTTTTGTCACGGAGAAAGGGCAAAAGGAGAGATATTTAACACAGTTAAAGTGTTAATAGGAAGATTGTTTTTTGGGGTTTTTTTGTTGTTGTTGTTGTTTTTGCGGTACGCGGGCCTCTCACTGTTGTGGCCTCTCCTGCTGCGGAGCGCAGGCTCAGTGGCCATGGCTCACGGGCCTAGCCACTCCACGGCATGTGGGATCTTCCTGGACCAGGGCACGAACCCATGTCCCCTGCATCGGCAGGCGGACTCCCAACCAATGCGCCACCAGGGAAGCCCTGTTTTTAGTTTTTTGAAATCTTGATTTTTTTGTGTGTGTTTTGTTGGCCTGTTTCTCAAGTTTGGAGATAACATGAAAATGTTGAGACTATTTTTAAATTTAATTTAGCAAAAAGATTTGATGTTTTTAACTTAGAGATTATTGACAATGAATAGTGGTGGGAGAGGTATGATGAAATGGAGAATTTTTCTAACATTTTTCTTATTCTATTAATAATCACTTATTTTTAGTTACATGTCATTAGTTTGTATGTGCAGTCTTGCTTCTTTTTTTTCCCGAATTATTGCCTTCAGTGTTCTACCTTTAAGATGATTGCTTATGTTATACAGCAGAAACTAACACACCATTGTAAAGCAATTATACTCCAATAGAGATGTTAAAAAAAAAAAAAAAAAAAGATGATTTCTTAGGTGACTTTCTGCACCTCCAACAACAATACAGGCTAAGATTCATCAAGGGCAAATGTGGACACTTTGGTAATGAGATCCCAAACTGAGTTTCCTGCTCAATAACTAATCCTATCAAAGTAAGCCCTCATTAATCTTCCATCATTAAAATGCAGACTCCTATTGCAGGAAAGATTGTGATTTCTGGCTCCTTTCCATTTGCCGTGGGTCACAGAACTCTGAATACTGAGTACTGCTGAAGCTTGAATAGTTAGGAATATTGTGCATTGATGTGATGCTTAGATTATATATATCATGGTAGTTATGTGATTTACATATAAATAGGGTGAATAATGTGTATTTGGCAAAATTGGGGCCAGAGTGGTTTTTATCATTTCTGTCTTGGTGTATGTTCTGCTTCTAAAAACATACCAGGCCTTTGAAATGAGAACAGGAAAGTATGTTTCTTCATTCTTAAGGAAACTATTTTTCTGAAATGCTATAAATAGCATTCAACCTGCAAATTATGAAAAGTTGTCCGGTGGCCAGTAAAAGAAATGATAAGGGCTATATCTCAGTACTATATGTGCCTCTTGAACCTAACTGTCTGCTAAAGATAAAGCTAACAAATTCAGTGGTAAGCAAGTATGCTGGCAAAACCGTTGTCATTTAACTACAGTCTTAATGGATGCTTATACTAGTACTGATTTTCTCCCTCCCTAAAAGTTTATCACTGTCATTTTCAAATTTTATATTGAGCTGAGTTTGTACTAACCAAAAATGTGAAAGGATTTCTCAGAAATATTTATGTATTTATTTGTTTGTTTTGTTTGTTCATTTGTTCCTTCATTCATTCCTGGCCTTCATGTTGTTATTGTTACATAAAGAAATTTTAGGTTTTAATCTAAAGAGGAGATTAGTGACAATGAGCTTTTTAGATTTTTATCAAGTGTGGTTACAGGGTAAATTAGGAAGTTGCACCCTGTTTAGAGTCTCCCATAACAAGAGTCCCCACTAACCTGTACTAATCCATCTGTGGAGTGCCAGGATATGTCCTTTGTCTAGCTATTGCTGTTTTCCCTGACTTTAGTCCTAACCCCATTCTACTGACCTTGGGTTCTTTAAAGCCCTTAAATACAAAAGGCTTACTGAGCTCTCTTTCTTACGATAGAGCTTAATTACCTTTCAGAAAGGACTCATGTCTCAGAAGCCAAAGACTTATTAATTCCATAGGCCAGGTATCTTCTTGCTAAGAACACATACATACAAGTTAAGTATCCAGCAAGTTTCCCTCTTTAGTAAATCCTCACTCTGTTTTCAATCTAATGTATCCTTATACTGGTTGAGAGACAAGTAAAAGGAAGTATATGCTTAGTGAAATAAGTCAGACAAAGACAAATACTATATGATACAACTTATATGTGGAATCTAAAAAATAATATAAATGAATCTATATACAGAACAGAAATAGACTCGCAGACATAGAAAACAAATTTATGGTTACCAAAGGGGAGAGGGAGCAGGGGAGGGACAAATTAAGGGTATGGAATTAACAGAAACAAACTACTATACATAAAATAGGTAAGCAACAGAATTTACTGCATAGCACAGGGGATTACACCCAATATCTTATAATAACCTATAATGGAATGTACTCTACAGAAAACAAACCTGAATCACTGTCCTGTACATCTAAAACTAACACAATGTTGTAAATCATCTATACTTCAATTTTTTTTTTTTTTTTTTTTTTTTTTGCGGTATGCGGGCCTGTCGCTGTTGTGTACTCTCCCATTGCGGAGCACAGGCTCTGGACGCGCAGGCTCAGCGGCCATGGCTTATGGGCCCAGCCACTCCGCAGCATGTGGGATCTTCCCGGACCGGGGCACGAAGCCATGTCCCCTGCATCGGCAGGCGGACTCTCAACCATAGCACCACCAGGGAAGCCCTATACTTCAATTTTTTTTAAAAAAAAAAAGAAGGATGTATGGTATGATGCAGCAGTTCTCAAACTTTTTGATCGGTCTTAGGACCCATTCACGTTTTTAAAAATTATCAGATATCCCAGAGTTTTTATGTGGGTTTATATCTCTTAGTATTTACTGAGACATTTAAAAAATTATGTATTTATTCATTTAAGAATGACAATAACAAAACCATTGCATGTTAACAAAATAACATTTTTCTGAAAAATAATTGTTTTCCAAAACAAACAAAAAATAATGGAGGAGTGGTATTGTTTTATATTTTTGCAATTTCTACTTAATAGAGGAAAGTTAGATTCTCATACCTGCTTCTAAATTCAATCTGGTTGCAATACCTTGTTTTAGTTGAAGTACATGAAGAAAATCTGGTGGCCCTACATGGGCATGTAATGGCAAAGGACCTTTTCAGACAGTGGTAGTTTCTTTAAGCTTAATTGCAATGTACAATCTAAAACTATATCAATGAACTTTTCAGATTCTTTTACTTTCAATTCCATCAATCTATCTTGCACTGTGAATGGCTCTTTTACCCGTACATGATTTTGTAATGTTGTGCATTGGTCATTTAGAAAATACTGGTGCACTGAATTATGCAGATCTTTCAACTATGAGACATTTTATTATACAATATCAAAAAAATCACATTCGTTAATATCACCACTGATCTCTTAAGTATTGAGAAGCTGCGAAGCTAACAGTGGCAGATACAAGTTTTCCAAAATTCTAATCTTCACCTGACAGCTATTGTTGTTTCTTTTTTTTTTTTTTTTTTTTTTTTTTTAAACATCTTTATTGGGGTATAATTGCTTTACAATGGTGTGTTAGTTTCTGCTTTACAACAAAGTGAATCAGCTATACATATACATATGTTCCCATATGTCTTCCCTCTTGCGTCTCCCTCCCTCCCACTCTCCCCATCCCACCCTTCCAGGCTGTCACAAAGCACCGAGCTAATATCCCTGTGCCTTGCGGCTGCTTCCCCCCAGCTATCTACCTTACTACGTTTGTTAGTGTGTATATGTCCATGACTCTCTCTCGCCCTGTCAAAACTCACCCTTCCCCCTCCTCATATCCTTAAGTCCGTTCTCCAGTAGGTCTGCGTCTTTATTCCTATCTTACCCCTAGGTTCTTCATGACATTTTTTTCCCTTAAATTCCATATATATGTGTTAGCATACGGTATTTGTCTTTTTCTTTCTGACTTACTTCACTCTGTATGACAGATTCTAGGTCTATCCATCTCCTTACAAATAGCTCAATTTCATTTCTTTTTAAGGCTGAGTAATATTCCATTGTGTATATGTGCCACATCTTCTTTATCCATTCATCCGATGATGGGCGCTTAGGTTGTTTCCATGTCCTGGCTATTGTAAATAGAGCTGCAATGAACATTTTGGTACATGACTCTCTTTGAATTTTGGTTTTCTCAGGGTATATGCCAAGTAGTGGGATTGCTGGGTCATATGGTAATTCTATTTGTAGTTTTTTAAGGAACCTCCATACTGTTCTCCACAGTGGCTGAACCAATTCACATTCCCACCAGCAGTGCAAGAGTGTCCCCTTTTCTCCACACCCTCTCCAGCATTTATTGTTTCTTGATTTTTTGATGATGGCCATTCTGACTGGTGTGAGATGATATCTCATTGTAGTTTTGATTTGCATTTCTCTAATGATTAATGATGTTGAGCATTCTTTCATGTGTTTGTTGGCATTCTGTATATCTTCTTTGGAGAAATGTCTATTTAGGTCTTCTGCCCATTTTTGGATGGGGTTGTTTGTATTTTTGTTATTGAGCTGCATGAGCTGCTTGTAAATTTTGGAGATTAATCCTTTGTCAGTTGCTTCATTTGCAAATGTTTTCTCCCATTCTGAGGGTTGTCTTTTGGTCTTGGTTATGGTTTCCTTTGCTGTGCAAAAGCTTTGAAGTTTCATTAGGTCCCATTTGTTTATTTTTGTTTTTATTTCCATTACTCTAGGAGGTGGGTCAGAAAGGATCTTGCTGTGATTTATGTCATAGAGTGTTCTTCCTATGTTTTCTTCTAAGAGTTTGATAGTTTCTGGCCTTACATTTAGGTCTTTAATCCATTTTGAGCTTATTTTTGTGTATGGTGTTAGGGAGTGATCTAATCTCATACTTTTACATGTACCTGTCCAGTTTTCCCAGCACCATTTATTGAAGAGGCTGTCCTTTCTCCACTGTACATTCCTGCCTCCTTTATCAAAGATAAGGTGTCCATATGTGCGTGGGTTTATCTCTGGGCTTTCTATCCTGTTCCACTGATCTATCTTTCTGTTTTTGTGCCAGTACCATACTGTCTTGATTACTGTTGCTTTGTAATATAGTCTGAAGTCAGGGAGCCTTATTCCTCCAGCTCCTTTTTTCGTTCTCAAGATTGCTTTGGCTATTCGGGGTCTTTTGTGTTTCCATACAAATTGCGAAATTTTTTGTTCTAGTTCTGTGAAAAATGCCAGTGGTAGTTTGATAGGGATTGCATTGAATCTGTAGATTGCTTTGGGTAGTAGAGTCATTTTCACAATGTTGATTCTTCCCATCCAAGAACATGGTATATCTCTCCATCTATTTGTATCATCTTTAATTTCTTTCATCAGTGTCTTATAATTTTCTGCATACAGGTCTTTCGTATCCTTAGGTAGGTTTATTCCTAGATATTTTATTCTTTTTGTTGCAATGGTAAATGGGAGTGTTTTCTTGATTTCACTTTCAGATTTTTCATCATTAGTATATAGGAATGCCAGAGATTTCTGTGCATTAATTTTGTATCCTGCTACTTTACCAAATTCATTGATTAGCTCTAGTAGTTTTCTGGTAGCATCTTTAGGATTCTCTATGTATAGTATCATGTCATCTGCAAACAGTGACAGCTTTACTTCTTCTTTTCCGATTTGGATTCCTTTTATTTCCTTTTCTTCTCTGATTGCTGTGGCTAAAACTTCCAAAACTATGTTGAATAAGAGTGGTGAGAGTGGGCAACCTTGTCTTGTTCCTGATCTTAGTGGAAATGCTTTCAGTTTTTCACCATTGAGGATGATGTTTGCTGTGGGCTTGTCATATATGGCTTTTATTATGTTTAGGAAAGTTCCCTCTATGCCTACTTTCTGGAGGGTTTTTATCATAAATGGGTGTTGAATTTTGTCGAAAGCTTTCTCTGCATCTATTGAGATGATCATATGGTTTTTCTCCTTCAATTTGTCAATATAGTTTATCACATTGATAGATTTGCGTATATTGAAGAATCCTTGCATTCCTGGAATAAACCCCACTTGATCATGGTGTATGATCCTTTTAATGTGCTGTTGGATTCTGTTTGCTAGTATTTTGTTGAGGATTTTTGCATCTATGTTCATCAGTGATATTGGCCTGTAGTTTTCTTTCTTTGTGACATCCTTGTCTGGTTTTGGTATCAAGGTGATGGTGGCTTCGTAGAAGGAATTTGGGAGTGTTCCTCCCTCTGCTATATTTTGAAAGAGTTTGAGAAGGATAGGTGTTAGCTCTTCTCTAAACGTTTGATAGAATTCACCTGTGAAGCCATCTGGTCCTGGGCTTTTGTTTGTTGGAAGGTTTTTAATCACAGTTTCAATTTCAGTGCTTGTGATTGGTCTGTTCATATTTTCTATTTCTTCCTGATTCAGTCTTGGCAGGTTGTGCATTTCTAAGAATTTGTCCATTTCTTCCAGATTGTCCATTTTATTGGCATAGAGTTGCTTGTAGTAATCTCTCATGATTTTTTTTATTTCTGCAGTGTCAGTTGTTACTTCTCCTTTTTCATTTCTAATTCTATTGATTTGAGTCTTCTCCCTTTTTTTCTTGATGAGTCTGGCTAGTGGTTTATCTATTTTGTTTATCTTCTCAAAGAACCAGCTTTTAGTTTTATTCATCTTTGCTATTGTTTCCTTCATTTCTTTTTCATTTATTTCTGATCTGATTTTTATGATTTCTTTCCTTCTGCTAGCTTTGGGGTTTTTTTGTTCTTCTTTCTCTAATTGCTTGAGGTGCAAGGTTAGGTTGTTTATTCGAGATGTTTCCTGCTTCTTAAGGTGGGCTTGTATTGCTATAAACTTCCCCCTTAGAACTGCTTTTGCTGCATCCCATAGGTTTTGGGTCGTTGTGTCTCCATTGTCATTTGTTTCTAGGTATTTTTTTATTTCCTCTTTGATTTCTTCAGTGATCACTTCATTATTAAGTAGTGTATTGTTTAGCCTCCATGTGTTTGTATTTTTTACAGATCTTTTCCTGTAATTGATATCTAGTCTCATGGCGTTGTGGTCGGAAAAGATACTTGATACAATTTCAGTTTTCTTAAATTTACCAAGGCTTGATTTGTGACCCAAGATATGATCTATCCTGGAGAATGTTCCATGAGCACTTGAGAAAAATGTGTATTCTGTTGTTTTTGGATGGAGTGTCCTATAAATATCAATTAAGTCCATCTTGTTTAATGTATCATTTAAAGCTTGTGTTTCCTTATTTATTTTCATTTTGGATGATCTGTCCATGGGTGAAAGTGGGGTGTTAAAGTCCCCTACTATGAATGTGTTACTGTTGATCTCCCCTTTTATGGTTGTTAGTATTTGCCTTATGTATTGAGGTGCTCCTATGTTGGGTGCATAAATATTTACAATTGTTATATCTTCTTCTTGGATCGATCCCTTGATCATTATGTAGTGTCCTTCTTTGTCCCTTTTAATAGTCCTTATTTTAAAGTCTATTTTGTCTGATATGAGAATTGCTACTCCAGCTTTCTTTTGGTTTCCATTTGCATGGAATATCTTTTTCCATCCCCTTACTTTCAGTCTGTATGTGTCTCTAGTTCTGAAGTGGGTCTCTTGTAGACAGCATATATAAGGGTCTTGTTTTTGTATCCATTCAGCCAATCTGTGTCTTTTGGTGGGAGCATTTAGTCCATTTACATTTAAGGTAATTATCGATATGTATGTTCCTATTTCCATTTTATATATTGTTTTGGGTTCGCTACTATAGGTCATTTCCTTCTCTTGTGTTTCGTGTCTAGAGAAGTTCCTTTAGCATTTGTTGTAAAGCTGGTTTGGTGGTGCTGAACTCTCTCAGCTTTTGCTTGTCTGTAAAGGTTTTAATTTCTCCATCAAATGTGAATGAGATCCTTGCTGGGTAGAGTAGTCTTGGTTTCAGGCTATTCTCCTTCATCACTTTCAGTATGTCCTGCCACTCCCTTCTGGCTTGTAGGGTTTCTGCTGAGAGATCCGCTGTTAACCTTATGGGGATTCCCTTGTGTGTTATTTGTTGTTTTTCCCTTGCTGCTTTTAATATGCTTTCTTTGTATTTAATTTTTGACAGTTTGATTAATATGTGTCTTGGCGTGTTTCTCCTTGTATTTATCCTGTATGGGACCCTCTGTGCTTCCTGGACTTGATTAACTATTTCCTTTCCCATATTAGGGAAGTTTTCAACTATAATCTCTTCAAATATTTTCTCAGTCCCTTTCTTTCTTTCTTCTTCTTCTGGAACCCCTATAATTCGAATGTTGGTGCGTTTCATGTTGTCCCAGAGGTCTCTGAGACTGTCCTCAGTTCTTTTCATTCTTTTTTCTTTATTCTGCTCTGCAGTAGTTATTTCCACTACTTTATCTTCCAGGTCACTTATCCGTTCTTCTGCCTCAGTTATTCTGCTATTGATCCTATCTAGAGTGATTTTAATTTCATTTATTGCATTGTTCATCGTTGCTTGTTTCGTCTTTAGTTCTTGTAGGTCCTTGTTAACTGTTTCTTGCATTTTGTCCATTCTACTTCCAAGATTTCGGATCATCCTTACTATCATTATTCTGAATTCTTTTTCAGGTAGATTGCCTATTTCCTCTTCATTTGTTAGGTCTGGTGGGTTTTTATCTTGCTCCTTCATCTGCTGTGTGTTTTTCTGTCTTCTCATTTTGCTTATCTTACTGTGTTTGGGGTCTCCTTTTTGCAGGCTGCACTTTCGTAGTTCCCGTTGTTTTTGATGTCTGTCTCCAGTGGCTAAGGTTGTTTCAGTGGGTTGTGTAGGCTTCCTGGTGGAGGGGACTAGCGCCTGTGTTGTGCTGGATGAGGCTGGATCTTGTCTCTCTAGTGGGCAGGTTCACGTCTGGTGGTGTGTTTTGGGGTGTCTGTGGCCTTATTATGATTTTAGGCAGCCTCTCTGCTAATGGGTGGGGTTGTGTTCCTGTTTTGCTAGTTGTTTGGCATAGGTTGTCCAGCACTGTGGCTTGCTGGTCGTTGAGTGAAGCTGGGTGCTGGTGTTAAGATGGAGGTCTCTGGGAGATTTCCGCCGTTTAATATTATGTGGAGCTGGGAGGTCTCTTGTTGACCAGTGACCTGAAGTTGGCTCTCCTACCTCAGAGGCAGAGCCCTGACTCCTGGCTGGAGCACCAAGAGCCTTTCATCCACACGGCTCAGAATAAAAGGGAGAAAAAGTAGAGAGAATTAGTAGAAGTATGAGGAAAGAAAGAAGGAAAGGAGGAAAGGAAGGAAGGAAGAAAGAAGCAAAGAAGGAAAGAAAGGAGGGAGGGAGGGAGGGAGGGAGGAAGGAAGGAAGGAGGGAAAGAAGGAAAAAAAGACAGAAAGAAAGATGATACAGTAAAAATAAAATAAAGTATAATATAGTTATTGAATTAAAAAATATTTAGAAAAAAAAAAAGGGACGGATAGAACCTTAGGACAAATGTTGGAAGCAAAGCTATACAGAGAAAATCTTACACAGAAGCATACACATACACCTTCACAAAAAGAGGTAAAGGGGGAAAAATCATAAATCCTGCTCCCTGAGACCACCTCCTCAATTTGGGGTGATTCGTTGTCTAAAGGAGGGAGGGAAGGAAGGAAAGAAAGAAAGAACGAAGGTAAAGTATAATAAAGTTATTACAATTAAACTTAATTATTAAGAAAAAGAATTTTTAAAAAAAAGTCATGGACGGATAGAGCCCTAGGACAAATGGTGGAAGCTAGAGTATACAGACTAGATGTCACACAGGAGTATACACGTACACCTTCACAAAAAGAGGAAAAGGGAAAAAAATCATAGATCTCGCTCCTAAATTCCACCTGTTCAATTTGGGATCATTCCTTGTCTATTCAGGTATTCCACAGATGCAGGGTATATCAAGTTGATTGTGGAGCTTTAATCCGCTGCTTCTGTGGCTGCTGGGAGAGATTTCCCTTTCTCTTCTTTGTTTTCACAGCTCACAGGAGCTCAGCTTTGGATTTGGCCCTGCCTCTGCGTGTAGGTCGCTGGAGGGCGTCTGTTTTTTCGCTCAGACAGGACGGGGTTAAAGGAGCCGCTGATTCGGGGCCTCCGGCTCACTCAGGCCGGGGGTTGGGGGATGGGGGAAGGAGGGGCACTGCGTGCGGGGCCGGCCTGCGGCGGCAGAGGCAGCGTGACGTTGCGGCAGAGGCCGGCCTGACGTTGCACCAGCCTGAGGCCCGCCGTGCGCTGTCCCGGGGAAGTTGTCCCTGGATCCCGGGAACCTGGCAGTGGCGGGCTGCACAGGCTCCGCGGAAGAGGGGTGTGGAGAGTGACCTGTGCTCGCACACAGGCCCCTTGGTGGCGGCAGCAGCAGCCTTAGCGTCTCCCGCCCGTCTCTGGGATCCGCGGTTTTAGCCGCGGCTCGCGCCAGTCTCTGGGGTTTCGCTTTCAGCCGCGGCTCGCGCCCGTCTCGGCGGCTCGCGCCCGTCTCTGGGGTTCGCGCTTTTAGCCGCGGCTCGCGCCCGTCTCTGGAGTTCCTTTAAGCAGCGCTCTTAAACCCCTCTCCTCGCGCACCAGGAGACAAAGAGGGAAGAAAAAGTCTCTTGCCTCTTCGGCCGGTGCAGGCTTTTCCCCGAACTCCCTCCCGGCTAGTCAGTCGTGGTGCACTAACCCCTTCAGGCTATGTTCAAGCCGCCAACCCCAGTCCTCTCCCTGAGCTCCGTCCAAAACCAAAACCCGAGCCTCAGCTCGCAGCCCCGCCCGCCCCGGCGGGTGAGCAGACAAGCCTCTCGGGTTGGTGAGTGCTGGTCGGCACCGATCGTCTGTGCAGGAATCTCCCCGCTTTGCCCTCCGCACCCGTCGCTGTGCACTACTCCGCGGTCCCGAAACTCCCCCCTCTGCCTCCCGCAGTCTCCGCCCGCGGAGGGGCTTCCTAGTGTGTGGAAACTTTTCCTCCTTCACAGCTCCCTCCCACTGGTGCAGGTGCCGTCCTTATTCTTTTGTCTCTGTTTTTTCTTTTGCCCTACCCAGTTACGTGGGGAGTTTCTTGCCTTTTGGGAGGTCTGAGGTCTTCTGCCAGCCTTCAGTAGGAGTTCTGTAGGAGTTGTTCCACGTGTGGATGTATTTCTGGTGTATCCGTGGGGAGGAAGGCGATCTCCGCGTCTTACTCTTCCGCCATCTTCAAGGTCCCCCCTGTTGTTTCTTGAAGTGAAAGATTCACTTCATTTTTGAGAAATATCTGCCAAATATCCAAGCCTGAAAAAAATTATTGTTTTTATGTCATTCTTACGAGTAAAAAATGGCATTTCTTGAAAAAAACACCTACATTCACTCATAGCTGAAATGATTGCCCAACTGCTTTTTTCTCAAGACAATCTTTTTTTTTTTTTACACTAAGCAACAGATTTTTTTTTCAACATCTTTATTGGAGTATAATTGCTTTACAATGGTGTGTTAGTTTCTGCTGTACAACAAAGTGAATCAGCTATACATATACATATATCCCCTCCCTCTTGCGTCTCCCTCGCACCCTCCCTATCCCACCCCTCTAGGTGATCACAAAGCACCGAGCTGATCTCCCCGTGCTATGCTGCTGCTTCCCACTAGCTATCTATTTTAAGTTTAGTAGTGTATATATGTCCCTGCCACTCTCTCACTTTGTCCCAGCTTACCCTTCCCCGTCCCCATATGCTGAAGTCCATTCTCTAGTAGGTCTGTGTCTTTATTCCCATCTTGCCCCTAGGTTCTTCATGACCATTTTTTTGTTTGTTTTTAAGATTCCATATATATGTGTTAGTATACGGTATTTGTTTTTCTCTTTCTGACTTATGTCACTCTGTATGACAAACTCTAGGTCCATCCACCTCACTACAGATAACTAAATTTCGTTTCTTTTTATGGCTGAGTAATATTCCATTGTATATATGTGCCACATCTTCTTTATCCATTCATCTGTTGATGGACATTTAGGTTGCTTCCATGTCCTGGCTGTTGTAAATAGAGCTGCAGTGAACATTGTGTTACATGACTCTTTTTGAATTATGGTTTTCTCAGGGTATATGCCCAGTAGTGGGATTGATGGGTCGTATGGTAGTTCTATTTGTAGTTTTTTAAGGAACCTCCATACTGTTCTCCATAGTGGCTGTATCAATTTACATTGCCACCAACAGTGTAAGAGTGTTCCCTTTTCTCCACACCCTCTCCAGCATTTATTGTTTCTAGATTTTTTGATGATGGCCATTCTCACTGGTGTGAGATGATATCGCATTGTAGTTATGATTTGCATTTCTCTAAAGATTAATGATGTTGAGCAGTCTTTCATGTGTTTGTTGGCAATCTGTATATCTTCTTTGGAGAAATGTCTGTTTAGGTCTTCTGCCCATTTTTGGATTGGGTTGTTTGTTTTCTTGATATTGAGCTGCATGAGCTACTTGTAAATTTTGGACATTAATCCTTTGTCAGTTGCTTCATTTTCAAATATTTTCTCCCATTCTGTGGGCTGTCTTTTGGTCTTGTTTATGGTTTCCTTTGCTGTGCAAAAGCTTTGAAGTTTCATTAGGTCCCATTTGTTTATTTTTGTTTTTATTTCCATTTCTCTAGGAGGGGGGTCAAAAAGGATCTTGCTGTGATTTATGTCATAGAGTGTTCTGCCTATGTTTTCCTCTAAGAGTCTTATAAAGTGTCTGGCCTTACATTTAGGTCTTTAACCCATTTTGAGTTTATTTTTGTGTATGGTGTTAGGGAGTGTCCTAATTTCATACTTTCACATGTACCTGTCCTGTTTTCCCAGCACCACTTATTGAAGAGGCTGTCTTTTCTCCACTGTATATTCTTTCCTCCTTTATCAAAGATAAGGTGGCCATATGTGCATGGGGTTATCTCTGGGCTTTCTATCCTGTTCCATTGATCTATATTTCTATTTTTGTGCCAGTACCATACTGTCTTGATTACTGTAGCTTTGTAGTATAGTCTGAAGTCAGGGAGCCTGATTCCTCTAGCTCCATTTTTCTTTCTCAAGATTGCTTTGGCTATTCGGGGCCTTTTGTGTTTCCATACAAATTGTGCAATTTTTTGTTCTTGTTCTGTGAAAAATGCCAGTGGTAGTTTGATAGGGATTGCATTGAATCTGTAGACTGCTTTGGGTAGTATAGCCATTTTCACAATGTTGATTCTTCCAATCCAAAAACATGGTATATCTCTCCATCTATTTGTATCACCTTTAATTTCTTTCATCAGTGTCTTATAATTTTCTGCATACAGGTCTTTTGTCTGCTTAGGTAGGTTTATTCCTAGATATTTTATTCTTTTTATTGCAGTGGTAAATAGGAGTGTTTTCTTAATTTCACTTTCAGATTTTTCATCACTAGTGTATAAGAATGCCAGAGATTTCTGTGCATTAATTTTGTATCCTTCTACTTTACCAAATTCATTGATTAGCTCTAGTAGTTTTCTAGTAGCATGTTTACTATTCTCTATGTGTAGTATCATGTCACCTGCAAACAGTGACAGCTTTACTTCTTCGTTTCCGATTTGGATTCCTTTTATTTCTTTTCCTTCTCTGATTGCTGTGGCTAAAACTTCCAAAACTATTTTGAATAAGAGTGGTGAGAGTGGGCAACCTTGTCTTGTTCCTGATCTTAGTAGGAGTGGTTTCGGTTTTTCACCATCGAGGATGATGTTGGCTGTGGGTTTGTCATATATGGCCTTTATTATGTTGAGGAAAGTTCCCTCTCTGCCTACTGTCTGCAGGGTTTTTATCATAAATGGGTATTGAATTTTGTCAAAAGCTTCTCTGCATCGATTGAGATGATCATATGGTTTTTCTCCTTCAAATTGTTCATACGGTGTATCACGTTGATTGATTTGCATGTATTGAAGAATCCTTGCATTCCTGGAATAAACCCCACTTAATCATTGTGTATGATCCTTTTAATGTGCTGTTGAATTCTGTTTGCTTGTATTTTGTTGAGGATTTTTGCATCTATGTTTATCAGTGATATTGGCCTGTAATTTTCTTTCTTTGTGACATCTTTGTCTGGTTTTGGTATCTGGGTGATGGTGGCCTCGTAGAATGAGTTTCAGAGTGTTCCTCCCTCTGCTATATTTTGGAAGAGTTTGAGAAGGATAGGTGTTAGCTCTTCTCTAAATGTTTGATAGAATTCGCCTGTGAAGCCATCTGGTCCTGGGCTTTTGTTTGTTGGAAATTTTTGTTTTTTTTTTTTTTTTTTTTGTGGTACATGGGCCTCTCACTGTTGTGGCCTCTCCTGTTGCGGAGCACAGGCTCCAGACGCGCAGACTCAGCAGCCATGGCTCACAGGCCCAGCCACTCCGCGTTATGTGGGATCTTCCCGGACTGGGGCACAAACCCGTGTCCCCTGCATCAGCAGGCGGACTCTCAACCACTGCGCCACCAGGGAAGCCTGGAAGATTTTTAATCACAGTTTCAATTCAGTGCTTGTGAATTGTCTGTTTATATTTTCTCTTTCTTCCTGGTTCAGTCTTGGAAGTTTGTGCTTTTCTAAGAATTTGTCCATTTCTTCCAGGTTGTTCATTTTATTGACATATAGTTGCTTGTAGTAAACTCTTATGATCCGTTTGGTTTCTGCAGTGTCTGTTGTTACTTCTTTTTCATTTCTATTTCTATTGATTTGAGTCTTCTCCCTTTTTTTCTTGATGAGTCTGGCTAATGGTTTATCACTTTTGTTTATCTTCTCAAGGAAGCAGCTTTTAGTTTTATTGATCTTTGCTATCATTTCCTTCATTTCTTTTTCATTTATTTCTGATCTGATCTTTATGATTTCTTTCCATCTGCTAACTTTGGGGTTTTTTTTGTTCTTCTTTCTCTAATTGCTTTAGGTGTAAGTTTAGGTTGTTTATTTGAGATGTTTCTTGTTTCTTAAGGTAGGATTGTATTGCTATAAACTTCCCTCTTAGAACTGGTTTTGCTGCATCCCATAGGTTTTGGGTCATCATGTTTTCATTGTCATTTGTTTTTAGGTATTTTTTGATTCCCTCTTTGATTTCTTCAGTGATCTCTTAGTTATTAAGTAGTGTATTGTTTAGCCTCCATGTGTTTGTATTTTTTACAAATTTTTTCCTGTAATTGATATCTAGTCTCATAGCATTGTGGTCAGAAGAGATGCTTGATACGCTTTCAGTTTTCTTAAATTTACCAAGGCTTGATTTGTGACCCAAGATATGATGTATCCTGGAGAATGTTCCATGAGCACTTGAGAAGAAAGTGTATTCTGTTGCTTTTGGATGGAATGTCCTACAAATATCAATTAAGTCCATCTTGTTTAATGTATCATTTTTAAAGCTTGTGTTTCCTTATTTATTTTCATTTTGAATGATCTGCCCACTGGTGAAAGTGGGGTGTTAAAGTCCCCTCCTATGATTGTGTTACTGTTGATTTCCCCTTTTATGGCTGTTAGCCATTGCCTTATGTTTTGAGGTGCTCCTATGTTGGGTGCATAAATATTTACAATTGTTATATCTTCTTCTTGGATTGATCCCTTGATCATTATGTAGTGTCCTTCTTTGTCTCTTCTAATAGTCTTTATTTTAAAGTCTATTTTGTCTAATATGAGAAATTGTTCTCCAGCTTTCTTTTGATTTCCATTTGCATGGAATATCTTTTTCCATCCCCTCACTTTCAGTCTGTATGTGTCGCTAGGTCTGAAGTGGGTGTGTTGTAGACAGCATATGTACTGGTCTTGTTTTCATTTCCATTCAGCCAGTCTGTGTCTTTTGGTGGGAGCATTTAATCCCTTAACATTTAAGATAATTATCGATATGTATGTCCCTATTACCATTTTCTTAATTGTTTTGGGTTTGTTACTGTAGGTCTTTTCCTTCTCTTGTGTATCCTGCCTAGAGAAGTTCCTTTAGCATTTGTTGTAAAGCTTGTTTTGTGGTGCTGAATTCTCTTAGCCTTTGCTTGTCTGTAAAGGTTTTAATTTCTCCGTCAAATCTGAATGAGATCCTTGCTGGGTAGAGTAGTCTTGTTTGTAGGTTTTTCTCCTTCATCTCTTTAAATATGTCCTGCCACTCCCTTCTGGCTTGCAGAGTTTCTGCTGAAAGATCAGCTGTTAACCTTATGGAGATTTCCTTTTGTGTTGTTTGTTGTTTTTCCCTTGGTGCTTTTAATATTTTTTCTTTGTATTTAATTTTTGATAGTTTGATTAATACGTGTCTTGGCATGTTTCTCCTTGGATTTATCCTGTATGGGACTCTCTGCGCTTCCTGCACTTGATTGACTCTTTCCTTTCTCATATTAGGGAAGTTTTCAACTATAATCCCTTCAAATATTTTCTCAGTCCCTTTCTTTTTCTCTTCTTCTTCTGGGACCCCTATAATTCAAATGTTGATGCGTTTAATGTTGTCTCAGAGGTCTCTGAGGCTGTCCTTAATTCTTTTCATTCTTTTTTCTTTATTCTGCTCTGCAATAGTTATTTCCAATATTTTATCTTCCACGTCACTTATCCGTTCTTCTGCCTCAGTTATTCTGCTATTGATCCCTCTAGAGAATTTTTAATTTCATTTATTGTGTTGTTCATCACTATTTGTTTGCTCTTTAGTTCTTCTAAGTTCTTGTTAAACGTTTCTTGTATTTTTTCCATTCTATTTCCAGGATTTTGGATCATCTTTACTATCATTATTCTGAATTCTTTTTCAGGTAAACTGCTTGTTTCCTCTTCATTTGTTAGGTCTGGTGTTTTTTGCCTTGCTCCTTCATCTGCTGTGTGTTTCTCTGTCTTCTCATTTTGCTTATCTTACTGTGTTTGGAGTCTCCTTTTCACAGGCTACAGGTTCGTAGTTCCCGTTTTTGGTATCTGTCCCCAGTGGCTAACGTTGGTTCAGTGGGTTGTGTAGGCTTCCTGGTGGAGGGGACTAGTGCCTGTGTTCTGGTGGATGAGGCTGAATCTTGTCTTTCTGGTGGGCAGGTCCATGTCTGTTGGTATGTTTTGGGGTGTCTGTGGCCTTATTATGATTTTAGGCAGCCTCTCTGCTAATGGATGGGGTTGTGTTCCTGTCTTTCTAGTTGTTTGGCATAGGGTGTCCAGCACTGTATCTTGCTCGTCGTTGAGTGGAGCTGTGTGTTGGGGTTGAGATGGAGATCTCTGCGAGATTTTCGCCATTTGATATTACGTGGAGCTGGGACGTCTCTTGTGGACCAGTGTCCTGAACTTGGCTCTCCTACCTCAGAGGCACAGCCCTGATGCCTGGCTTGAGCACCAAGAGCCTGTCATCCATACAGCTCAGAATAAAAGGGAGGGAAAAAAAGAAAGAAAGAAGATAAAATAAAGCTATTAAAATAAAAAACAATTATTAAAAAATATTTTTTTAAGTAATAAAAAAAAAAGACAGACAGGACCCTAGGACAAATGGTAAAAGCAAAGTTATACAGACAAAATCACACACAGAAGCATACACATACACACACAAAAAGAGAAAAAGGGAAATATATATATATATATATATATATATATCGTTGCTCCCAAAGTCCATCTCCTCAGTTTGGGATGATTCGTTGTCTATTCAGGTATTCCACAGATGCAGGCTACATCAAATTGATTGTGGAGATTTCGTCTGCTGCTCCTGAGGCTGCTGGGGGAGATTTCCCTTTCTCTGTTCGCACAGCTCCCGGGGTTCAGTTTTGGATTTGGCCCCGCCTCTGCGTGCAGGTCGCCTGAGGGCATCTGTGTCCGCCCAGACAGGATGGGGTTAGAGGAGCAGCTGATTCGGGGGCTCTGGCTCACTCAGGCCAGGGGGATGGAGGGATATGGAGTGCGGGGCGAACCTGTGGCAGCAGAGGCCAGCGTGACGTTGCAGCAGAGGCCAGCGTGACGTTGCACCAGCCTGAGGCGCGCCGTGCGTTCTCCCGGGGAAGTTGTCCCTGCATCCCAGGACCCTGGCAGTGGCGGGCTGCACAGGCTCCCCGGAAGGGAGGTGTGGATAGTGACCTGTGCTCGCACACAGGCTCCTTGGTGGCGGCAGCAGCAGCCTTAGCGTCTCATGCCCGTCTCTCGGGTCGGTGCTGATAGCCGCAGCTCGCGCCTGCCTCTGGAGCTCCTTTAAGCAGCGCTCTTAATCCCCTCTCCTTACGCACCAGGAAACAAAGAGGCAAGAAAAAGTCTCTTGCCTCTTCGGCAGCTCCAGACTTTTCCCCAGACTCCCTCCCGGCTAGCTGTGGCACACTAGCCCCCTTCAGGCTGTGTTCACACAGCCAACCCCAGTCCTCTCCCGGGGATCCGACCTCCAAAGCCCGAGCCTCAGCTTCCAGCCCCCACCCGCCCCGGTGGGTGAGCAGACAAGGCTCCCAGGCTGGTTAGTGCTGGTCAGCACCGATCCTCTGTGCGGGAATCTCTCTGCTTTGCCCTCTGCACCCCTGTTACTGCGCTCTCCTCTGTGGCCCCCGAAGCTCCCCCCTCCGCCACCCACAGTCTCTGCCCGCAAAGGGACTTCTGGTGTGTGGAAACCTTTCTTTCTTCACAGCTCCCTCCCACTGGTATGCACCGTCCCTATTGTTTTGTCTCTGTTTTTTCATTTTTCTTTTGCCCTACCCAGGTACGTGGGGAGTTTCTTGCCTTTTGGCAGGTCTGAGGTCTTCTGCCAGCGTTCAGTAGGTGTTCTGTAGGAGTTGTTCCACATGTAGATACATTTCAGATATATTTGTGGGGAGGAAGGTGATCTCCACATCTTACTCTCCTGCCATCTTGAAGCTCCCTCTCAAGACAATCTTTTTCTTTGGTATACAGTGCAAGTACTTTATGCATACTTCCGATTTTGTCTCATGGAACATTTTAAAAGATATTTAACAAAATTAATAATTTTTACTCCTTCACAAGAATATGACTTCTATAATTTAGTGCCACTACCTTGATTTGCGATGAGGTGCCAGTAGTTTTATTCACCGGTGGGTTATTTTTGCACCATTAGCTCAAATGTTAACATAGTAAAAAAGAGCAAAAACATCTCAGTATTGTTATAAAAATAGCTTTGAAGTTTGGGGCCCCTGAAGGGTCTTGAAGGTCCCCAGAAGTCTGTGACCACAATTTGGGTAAGCACTCAGACACGGGTGTCAAATGGGGCAGGGTTCTCATCCGGACGCTTCAACTTACTAGCTAAACACTTGTTAGTTTTTCTTATCCACAGTCCTCTTAATGTTGATTATAATAAATCTTACCTCTTAGGATTATTGTGATGATTAAATGAGATAATACATATAAACCGTTTAACACAGTTCCAGGTACATAGTTAGTATTAAGGGCTTAACCATTATCGGTGTTCTTGTTTTACTTATTAGAATCTGTTCATGTTGCACTGTTTCTTTGGTTATGTTAATATGATTTACATTTTAAAAAGCATTATATTACAAGCTATAATGGATATATTATTTTGCTGCATTCGTTAACAAACACTTTGCTGGAGGAAATATGATACTAACAATAAAGACTTTCTTGTTTGTCCGAGTTGGTGAGATTGCCACTTCATTTTAAATTTTAACCTTTTTTATTGCTTGATTTTTAAGGTACTTTTCCGTCTCCCAGAAGGTGTTGCATAGCACGTCTTATAGATTCAATACAGTCATTAATGTGCCAGGCACTGTGTTCCATACTACTTTGTTTTATCTATAAGAATGCAGTATTTATTGGCTGCTTTATTAAGATAAAGATTAGAAACAGATAATCTTTTGTTTCAGGGTTACTGGTTCACAAAAATATCAGAATATAAATTTTTTCTATTTAAAATATTCTAAAGAGTTGCTCTGTAAATCACTGTTATCATATAGATTTATAATTCTCACCTCCTGACTTTTGTCCCCTTGTTGCTGGTTATGAAAGCAGGTTTTGTACTTGCAAATGTTTCCCCAAGATTCTAAGAAGATAGGAGTACTATTAAATAAGGAGAGCTATTTATTACCGCTTTTGCCTGTATTATGTAGTTTTTTTTATTTACGTGAAACCCTTTCCCATTCCACCGAATTTATCCTGGTTTAACGTAAGCCATCATCTTTGTTCATTGTTGAAAAAGCTAACAGTCTTTTGAAAATGAGTAACAGAATGGAACAATACAAATGTTTTATGGGACGTATTCTTGATTTTCCTTCATATCAAGTCATGTTATTTTATATGTGGTTAAGAAGGCAATAGTGAGTCAGATATAGACAAAATAAAGGATCTTGTAGAATTTGAAAAGTTGAGGGAAAAGATTTTATGTAAGAATTTTTGAAATTTTGTGAACTCAGAGTAGTTGACATGGGATTGAGGAATATTGGTTCTGAGAGCCAGCAGGACTAGAAATACTTTAGCCTTCTTCGTCTGTGCCTTGCATTAATTGAGTCTACCTCGACCTCTGAAACATCATGTACAGTTCCCAGTGCTCAGGATTCTCTTCTCTTTACCTTCCACTCCTATCTCCTGGTTCCAAAACGTGTGTAGCTTTTGTTAGATGGCTTCATGAGGTTAACTCGGAATTTTGGGTTGTTGAAATACTTTCCGATTGTAGAAGCTTCTGGGCTGTTATTAAGAATGATAATTGTACTTCCTATGCTGATATCTGATATATGCCACATCTTCTGCCAGGTGTTTTAGAGCCATTAACTAATCTTCACAATAATCCTAAAGGTTCAAAGAGATATGTAGCTACCAGATGACAAAATCAGAGTTTCAAAGTTTCAAGAAAATATATGAAAATGTACTGCTTTGAAAACCTGCTGTTTTTCAAGCATCCTTTACTTGAATGGCTAGATGTACATTTTTCTAAGGCAGAGAATCATTGCAAGGCATCCATCTAATGGTCAACATGCATTTTACAGAGGTGGCTTACAGTAACCTAAATATAAAAATGCTTTTGACTTGAGGTAAACAGAAAATATGTTCATTAAAAAAATAGATTAAGAAAGTCAATTAGAAGGGACTCCCTTTTGTATTAATTTTTATTATTACTATGTATATTAGAGAGAGAGAACACATAATATGTTTGTAAATAAATCCATTTGACAAAAGATTCACCTAGAGTTTATATTATAAGAAATATTTCCTTTTTTAATCTTTTTCATTTTTATATATTTGTAAGTTTTTGAGCCTTAATTTTCTGCTCTTGAAAATCAAGTTAATGAGCCCCTGCCTTTGTTTTTCCTATTGATGTTTCTAACTTTGACATTACCAGACCATATAGAAAGCCTTCATGAAATGGTTAATAACACTATACTTTCTTGATTATTGCTAGGGGGCAGTATTTACTCAGCTGACTCTTTCAGCAGACTAGCACTAGGCTAATTCAGGAACATATAATTTCATGATCTGGAGAAAACAACGTGTGAATGTATGATTTCTTTTCACTGGGTTTGTTTCCAACTTTAAATCGGGAAGTAGCTAATAATATCTCTAACTTAATAAGACTAATTTTATATATTTGTAAGAAAATATTTCATTATTTGTTTTTTTTAATTAAAACCTAAACTACCCTAGTATTCAAAATTCTCTTATTTTGCTGTCTTTTTTGTATCAGACTGTATTATGAAGATATAGCAATATGCTAAGAAATTATTTAAGATGAAAATATCAGTTAAAATTTTAATAGGGAGAAATAATAGAAGGAATAAATAACAGGCATTACAGTCTCACAGAGTATATTACATATTTATTTACTTGACTTTAGTTGGTAAGCAGTGACTGGTGCTGGTGAGAACCTAGGAGTTGTTATATATTAAAGAAATTTGTTCAACTTGAATTATTACTTTTCAAATATTTATTAGAATATGCTTCATTTTGCTTATTTCTAATAACTGTTTTCATAATTGTTGTCAAAGTATAAGTATATAGTTCAGCATTTCAAGTTTAATGTTTTTTCCATACTTGCCACTATTTAATATGAAGGATACACACACACACATACACACCCCAAGGAAGATTAACTGATTTTCTCTTTATTTCATATGTATTGAAAACTTCTAAATAAATTGTGTAATCTTGTGACTATTTAATCTTTTAATCTGTCCCTTTCAAATATCTTTATTATATATATTTCATTCTTTCAACAAATATTTCAGTGCCTATTATGTACCAGACATTTTCCTAGGCCCTGGTTACATAAATGGAAAAAAAAAACGACAGAAATCTCTGCCCTCATTCAACTTATATTTTAGTGGGGGGCAGACAATAAAGATAAATATACTTTGTGGTATGTTAGGTAGTGATAAGTACTGAACAAAAAACAGCTAAATCAGGGACATGGAGGTTAAGTGCTCAGGTGAAGGAGGGATTGAATATTTCAGTAAGGTAAAGGCTCACAGAAAAGGTGACTTCTGAATAAATGCCTTAATGAATTGAGGGAAAGAGCAATCCAAACAGAAGCGACAGCAAGAGCAGCAAGAGCTATAGCCCTGAGGTGTAAGCATCCCAGGGATGTCAAAGGAGCAGCCAGGAGACAAGAGACCAGTGTGACTGGAGCACAGTGAACAAGGAGATGAAGGTCAAAGAGGTAATTGAAGGGCCAGATTACACAGAGTCTTATAGATCAGGAGTCCCCACCCCGCTGGCCAGGGACCTGTTCCCTGTTGGGAACAGGGCCGCACAGCAGGAGGTGAGCGGCGGGCGGGTAAGCAAGCCAGCGAAGCTGCGTTCTGCCACTCCCCATCGCGGCTCACGTTACCTCCTGAACCATTCCTCCCCTCCCGCTGCCATCGTGGAAAAATTGTCTTCCATGAAACTGGTCCCTGGTGCCAAGAGGGTTGGGGACTGCTGTTATAGATCATAGTTAAGACTTTAGCTTTTATTGTCGGTAGTGGAAAGCCACTGAATGAAAGCTACATGTTCTTATCTAAACATTTTAACAAGATCATTCTGCCTGCTGTGGTAAGAAAAATCCGAGGGGCAAGGATGGAATCTAGAAGACTAGTCATGGGCTATTGTCATAATCTAGGCAAGAGATGATGGTGGCTTGAATCAGGAAATTAGCAGTAGAAGTGGTGAGAAGTTTTCATATTCTGGATATATTTTGAAGGTAAGAGCTGGCAGGACTGCTGGTGACAAATGTACAATGTGGAAGAAAGAGGAGATAAGAATGATTCCACAGTTTTGTTTACCTGAACAACTAGAAGAATAGGATCGCTCTTAACGAAGATTTGGAAGACTGTACTTGGAGGCACAGATTTTGGAAGCAGTGTCAGGAGCTTAGTTTGGGACATAATATGCATATCTATCAGATATACAAGTGGAAATGTCAAGTAGGCATTTGTACATACCAGTTTGGATTTCAGGAGAGAGGTCTGGGATAGAGCTGTAGATATAAGTCCTCACATCATTTGGAGAAAATAAAAGAGAAAAAAGTTCTAAGCACTGAATATAGGGCATGCCAATATTTAAGTCAGGGAGATAAATTGGAACCAACAAAAGAGATGGAGAAGGAGCAGTCAGAAAACTAGATGAATGTGGTTTCTTGGAAGCCAAGTTAAGGTGGGGAGCAGGTGGTTAGAGGAGGTGAGAATAGTAAATTATGTCAAAGCCTGCTGATTGGTAAAGACTGAGAATGAGAATTGACCATTAGATTTAGAAACATGGAGACCTTTGATGACCAAGAGAAGAGCAGTTCTGGTGGTGAGGTGAAGGCTAGAACCTAATTGGAGTGGATTGAGAGAATATTTAATGAATAGCTACTGCTCTTAATGAACTGTAAGATCCTTAGAAGCTAGAGCTATGCTTTCTTCACTGCTTATCCTATCAGGCATAGAGTGAATTCTCCCTAACTCTACCTTCTGTTCTATTCAGACCTCCAACAAATTCCATGAGGCCCACTCACATTAGGGAGGGCAGTCTGCCTTACGAAGTCTACTGATTTTCATGTTGATCTCATCCGGAAACACCCTTAAAGACACATCCGGAATAATGTTTAACTAAGTGTCTGGGCACCTGTGTCAGTAAAGTTTACACATAAAATTAACCATCACAAGAACCATTGACTTCTGTTGTGGTTATTACTATGGCTGCCTTTAAACCTACCAATTTGTTATTTTTATTCTATTTGTCCTATCAGTTCTTTGTTCTCTTCTTCCTTTTTATCTGCCTTCTTCGGATTTGTTGGATATATTTTTTGTGATTCTATTTTATCTCCTTTGTTAAGACACTAGCTATAACTCTTTGTTATTTTCTTATTGGTTTCTTTAAGATTTACACAGTGGTCCTCAACCAGGGGCAGTTTTGCCTCCCACGGGATTTTTTGGCAAAGTCTGAGACATTTTTGACAAAACTGAGCAAGTGCTACTGGCATCTAGTACAGAGGCTGGGTTGCTACAAAAATCTTAAAATGCAAACTACACCTCCCCCTTGAAAGAGTTGTCCAACGCAAAATGTGAATAGTTCTGAGGTTAATTTCTGGTTTATACTATAATTCTTTAACTTATTATAACCTGCTTTTAAGTAGTATTATACCACTTCACATATAGTATAAATACTTTACAACATATACCTCCATTTTACCCTCCTGGCATTTGTATTATTGTTGTTCTACCTTTTATTTCTACATATATTATAAGCTCCACATAAATTATTAGTTTTGCTTTAGAGAGTCACTTTTTTTCTGGCTGTGCCACGCAGCTTGTGGGATCTTCGTTCCCCGTCGAGGGTTTGAACCCAGGCCCTTGGCAGTGAAAGCGTGGTGTCCTAATCACTGGACTGCCAGGGAACTCCCGAGAGTCAGTTATTTTTAAAGATTTTTTTTTAATAAAAGTTTTTTATATTTAACTACATTTTTATAATCCTGAGTCTCTTCATTCTTCTGTATAGGTCCAGATTTCCATGTGGTATCATTTTCCTTCTGCCCGAAGGACTGACTTCAGCATTTCTTATAGTGCAGGATTGCTGCTGATAAATTCTTTCAGTTTCTGTTTGTGTGAGAGTCTTTATTTTACCTTTCTCTTTGAAAGATATTTTTGCTGAACATACAATTCTAAGTTGATGGTTTTTTTTTTTTAATTACTTGAAAAATGTTGCTCCACTGTCATTTTTTGTGCCCTGTTTTTGACAAGAAAACATTCCTCTCACTGATGCTTTTACATAGTGTGCCTTTTTTCTCTGGCTATGGTGTAAGATTTTTTGAGAAATCTGATTATGATGTACCTTGGTATAGTTTTCTTCATGTTTCACGTGCTTCAGGTTCTTGAGATTATTTACTCTATCAGATTATAGTTTTCATCACTTTTGGAAAATATTCAGCTATTATTTCTTCAAATATTTTTTTCTGTCCCCTCTCATCTTCTCTCTGTCTTTTGCAGTCTCCAATAACATATATATTCAGCTGGTTGAAGTTGCTCACTGATGCATAGGACATGTTTTGTTTTTCTTTATCCCCCGTCCATGTTTCATTTTGGGTAGTTTCTATTGCTGTATTTTCAGGCTTACTTATCTTTTCTTCTGCAGTGTCTGATCTGCTCTTAATCCTATTCAGTGTATTTTTTAACTCAAACATTGTATTTTTCATCTCTAGAGAGGTTTTTTTGGTTCTTTTTAATATCTACTATGTCCCTACTTAATGTGTTCAATTATTTGTTAGATTTTTGAACATATGTATACAGATATAAAAAGCATTTTGAGGGCTTCCCTGGTAGTGCAGTGGTTGAGAGTCCAACTGCTGATGCAGGGGACATGGGTTCGTGCCCCAGTCCAGGATGATCCCACATGCCACAGAGCGTCTGGGCCTGTGAGCCGTGGCCGCTGAGCCTGCGCGTCCGGAGCCTGTGCTCCACAATGGGAGAGGCCACAACAGTGAGAGGCCCACATACCACAAAAAAAAAAAAAAAAAAGCATTTTGACATCCTTGCCTGCTATTACAAACATTTATGTTAGTTCTTTGTCCATTTTGATTGAATGATTTTTCTCCTCGTTATGATCATTTTTTTCTGCTACTTTGCACTACTGATTTTTTTTTAATGAATTTCAGTCATTGTGAATTTTAGCTTCTTGGTTATTGGATATTTTTATGTTCTTGTAAATATTCTTGAGCTTTTTTTTTGGAGATGCAGCTAGGTAACATTGAAACAGTTTGATCTTTTCAAGGCTTGCTTTTAAGGTTTGTTAAGTGAGACCAGGGCAGCATGATTTTGGAGCATAATTTTGCCCCATTACTAAGGCAATATCCTTTTGAGTACTCTACCTTATGTCTCGTTTATTTCAGGGTTTTAAAAAAAATTCTAGCTAGTGGTAAGATGAACCATGCCTGGCTTTGTGTGAGCCTGGCATGTTTTCCCCCTGATCCTTTCAGGTGGTTCCTCCCCACTTTATGTTCTTCCTCATACACATGCTCTCTTCAATAAAAGGGATTGTTAGTTTTGTTGCTGAAGTAACTCAGGTAAGATTCCTAATGACAAACAATTGGCTTTGATCAGAAGGGTAGAGCATAATATAATTTATGTTATATCCTTAAAAGCAAGAAAAGTTAAATAATACTGATGGAACTTATATATACAGGCTGTATGTTTAAATTTAAATTAGGCTGAAAAATTCAGAGTTTATTATATTTTATTGTTTTCTACAACCAATACTCTATAGTGAAGTCACATACCTCTGTACTCCTCAGTTTCCCCATTTGTAATGGCTGTGTCAGTGCATATAAGTGATGATCTTGTAGGGAGCAATGGGTTTATTTCACATACAGTGCTTAGATTTTAATGTAGTCTTTAACTGTACTTATGGTTCTTGACTGGCATTTAATAGCATAGATACTCAATTGTGTATAATGCAAAGAAATATTCAACTCTACTTATAAATTCACAATTGATAGGTGCTGAAAAACTATTTATTTAAACGCTATAGGTAGTACAAAAATCTTTGTCTAATAGGAGCATGCACTGACATAAAACATAAAAGTAGAGCTTTTTCAGATTTTTCTATAAATTATTGTTGGTTTTTGATACTTGTTATTAACAAAGGAGATTTTACTCTACTTTTAGAAATTAAGAATGATTTCTCACTTTCAAAATCTCACAAAATTAATTGGGGTGTGTGTGTGTGTGTGTGTGTGTGTGTGTGTTTCATTTCTAGAGAGTAAACTTAGGAAAATAAATTTGTCACTCATCTAAAGAACCAAATTATTTCATTCCTGGATCTCATTACTTTTAGTCTCTTATGAAGCTTCCTGTTAATTTAGAAAGTGGTAATAGAAGGCATAAGCTTCATAAAAATTTTTTAATGAGACATTTTGGACATTTTTCAAATATCATCTCATCATGTTTCAAAAAATACTCAGTAAGGGTAACTCAACACTGTTGAGGACTCTTCAAATCTTAGGAATATTTTATTCCTAAGAACAAAGCTCTCCTTTGAAAAGTAGACCTTTGAAATTAGCATGCTAGTATTGTGTTTGGATTAGGCATTGTCTTGAGTGTAGTCTTTGATGAAATGAAAATACTCTGTGGAATAAGCCTTGGCCAAAGGATCATCTGCAGCATTTGTAATAGATGTCATTATTTAATAGAATATTTGTGATAATAATTATAATTGTCTAGATTCTCTTTTATTTTTTAAAATTTTTATTGAAGTATAATTGATTTACAATGTTGTGTTAGTTTCTAGTGTATAGCAAAGTGATTCAGTTTTATATATATATATTCCTTTTTAGATTCTTTTCCATTATAGGTTATTACAAGATATTGAGTATAGTTCCCTGTGCTATACAGTAGGTCCTTGTTGGTTATCTATTTTATATACAGTAGTGTGTATATGTTAATCCCAAACTCATAATTTATCCCCCCTCCTTTCCCCTTTGTTAACTGTAAGTTTGTTTTCTATGTCTGTGAGTCTATTTCTGTTTTGTAAATAAGTTCATTTGTATCAGTTTTTTAGATTCCACATCTAAGCAATATCATATGATATTTGTTGTTCTCTGTCTGCCTTACTTCACTTAGAATGATCATCTCTAGGCCCATCCATGTTGCTGCATATGGCATTATTTCTTTCTTTTTTATGGCTGAGTAATATTCCATTGTATGTATATACCACATCTTCTTCATCCATTCATCTGTCATTGTACACTTAGGTTGCTTCCATGTCTTGGCTATTGTAAATAGTGCTGCAATGAACATTTGGGTGCACGTATCTTTTTGAATTAGAGTTTTCTTCAGATATATGCCCAGGAGTGAGATTGATGGATCATATGGTAACTCTGTTTTTAGTTTTTTAAGGAACCTTCATACAGTTCTCCATAGTGGCTGTACCAGTTTACATTCCCATCAACAGTGCAGGAGGGTTCCTTTTTCTCCACACCCCCTCCAGCATTTATTATTTGTAGACTTTTTGATGATGGCTATTCTGACCAGTGTGAGGTGATACCTCATTGTAGTTTTGATTTGCCTTTCTCTAATAATTAATGATGTTGAACATCTTTTTATGTGCCTCTTAGCCTTCTGTATGTCTTTGGAGAAACATCTATTTAGAACTTCTGCCCATTTTTTGATTTTTTTTTTTATATAGAGCTGTTTATATATTTTGGAAATTAATTGCTTGTCAGTCGCATCATTTTCAAATATTTTCTCCCATTCCATAGTTTATCTTTTCATTTTGCTTATGGTTTCTTTTGCTGTGTAAAAAAAGCTTTTCAGTTTAATTATGTCCCATTTGTTTATTTTTTTTTTATTTCCATTACTCTAGGAGGTGGGTCCAAAAAAATATTGCTGTGATTTACGTCAGAGAGTGTTCTGCCTATGTTTTCCTCTAGGATTTTTATAGTATCCAACCTTACATTTAGGTCTTTAATCCATTTTGAGTTTATTTCTGTATATGGTGTTAAAGAATGTTTTTAATCAGTGGAGTAGACCAAAACATAGAGCTTTTTTTACCATTCAGTTTACTGGAAGTCATTCTAATTATCTCTTTTATTTCCTCTTTATCCATCCCCTGCATCCCTATCTTTTTCCACTCATAGCTCTATGCCATCCCTTGGTTTCTCACCATGTTTACTCGTAAGTATCATTTTCCCTTTTCTTTCAATATTGTATTAGCAAAAGAACAGCTTCATTCTTCCCCAGTATATTATAGTTACAATAATACTAAGCAGATTTAATTACATGAGCATGCTTATGTAATTCTAAGAATATAGTTGGGTAGAAATTTTTTTCAATTGTTCTGACTACTAAATATCAAAAAGGTTGTTCTATAAGATGAAAACCTATCTGATATATCATGACATTCATAAAATCTCTGCCCTCTATTGAAAAATAAATTAATATTAACTATAGTATTTACATAGAGTTTTAGAAGGCAACTGTTACAACCAAATCAGACTCAATTTTTAGAGATTGGCTAATAACTAATACTTTTGTTATTTCCTATCCTAAAATTCCTCTAGAAATAAACAGTTTATGTGAATATGTAATACTTTAATCAGTTACAGATATTAATACAGTGGATATTCTGCTTAAATATGTACATTTGATTAATGGAATACAATATTTGAAGTAGATCTGTATGCACTGGCCTGGAAAGATGTTCAGAGTATTGATAAATGAAAAAAAGAAAGTTTCCAAAAATAAAAAATTGCTAATCAGATTTTTTTATGGGAATTTCAAAAAGCAGTTTTTAGAGTGCATAATAGAAATATAATGATACTGAATCTATAACAATACTAAAATTCTTCTAAGTATGTAAACTTGTGAGAATAATATGACCTGAAAATTCTAGGAAGAATGAATGTAACAGCTATACCAAGATTGATAGTGGTGGCTAGAAAATGTCATCTATTTGATCAATCTGATTATCAGTTTTTTAAGATGCCTTAGGAAGCAGTAAATCTACAAAGCCAAATATGCATTTTACAAAAAACAG
This sequence comes from Phocoena sinus, assembly GCF_008692025.1. Classification (NCBI taxonomy): domain Eukaryota; kingdom Metazoa; phylum Chordata; class Mammalia; order Artiodactyla; family Phocoenidae; genus Phocoena; species Phocoena sinus. Next base: position 33,720,784 of record NC_045767.1, read on the forward strand.
TTTGCCAATATTTGTTCTGTAATAGTTTTGACCATAAGGGAATTACCATGTCTAGTAAAGTAGCTTGTTGTTGTTTTAATTTTTTATTTTTAATCTCAATTAATTAATTTATATTTGTCATTTTACAGATGTATTTCCACTGCACAAAATTTTCCACCTCTGGGATACCCTACTGCTTGGGAATTCCTCCTTCCCATTCTGTATCGGAGTAGCAATTCTTCAGCAGCTGCGTGACCGGCTTTTGTCTAATGGCTTTAATGAGTGCATTCTTCTCTTCTCTGATTTACCAGGTATAGATATATATAAATGGAATCACTAAGTGAAATTTAATTATAGGATAATGAGACATTCTTATAACAATTTGCAAAAATAATCGTACAAGCCTTCAGAATCTCTTCTGCTTGAGCCTCATCATCCGTCTCTGAATTATCTCCCTTGTATAGTACCTGTTCTGCTGGCCCAGCATTGTAGATATAAAACTGGGTCATAATAGTTCACTATCATTTACTTTCATGTCAGTGATGCCATCAAAAAGGTAAAGGGCAGGGCGGTGGGGGCGGGTGGGGTGACACATTTGCCTTGCTTAGGATAGGCCTATTTATCTCCAACTGATAGAGAGTAAATAAAGGCCACTTGGGAAGGGGTTTGAGAATTTTATACAGAGATGTAATTCACATGGAACTTTGCTCTCTCCTATCCATAGCTGCTTGCTAACAGTTTGACAGTTTGAGGAAAGGAGAAACCCTGTCCTCTTGGGAGAGCAAGTCACACTCCAGGGAAATTCCATTTATACAATGCAGGATAGTAAGTCAAGCTATATATTGTATTCATAAGTGAGGAGCTTGTAAGTTTAGGAGTTGAATGCTTAAGTGTAGAAATATTGAATGTAACTATGGTTTAAGCTTTGATGCTTTCGCTGAAAAGATGAAAGTAATATGGTTACATAGGATATAACAATCTGTGGAAGAAAAAACTAAACTACATTTTTGTGGAAACCAAAATGTTTTTCAAGTAGAAAAATTCTGCTTTCTTCAAATAGCATTTCATTGGCTCCAACCCTTCTATGTGTTTATTGCTGTTCTCCATATTTTCAGGCAGCCACAAGTGATTGCTGAAAATAAACACACTTAAAATTATCCAAGAGATAAATTTGTCTAAAAATCAAAGTATAAAAGAAAAGTACCTTAACGCTACATATTTAATAAGTACTCTCAAAAGAAATAAGAAACCTGCTGCCTAGAAATAGAGACACAGATGCAGAGAACAAATGTATGGACACCAAGGGGGGAGAGTGGCGGGGGGTGGTGGTGGTGGTGGGATGAATTGGGAGATTGGAATTGACATGTATACACTAATATGTATAAAATAGGTAACTAATAAGAACCTGCTATATAAAAACTAAATAAAATAAAATTTTAAAAAAAGCCAACTGTGAGGACTTACACTACAATAAACCTTCAAAGGGATACAAGCTTTCAGTTATAAGATGAATAAGTTCTGAGGATCTAAAAGACAACATGGTGACAGTAGTTAATAATACTGTATTGTATGCTTGAAATTTGCTAAGATAGTAAATCTTAGGCATTCCCACCACAAAACAAAAATAGTAACTATGTGAGGTGATAACTGTGTTAAGTTAATGTGATTGTGATAATTCCACAAAGTATATGCATATCAAATCATCCTGTTGTACATTTTAAATATGTACAATTCTTTATGTCAATAATGCTGGAGGAAAAACTAAAAAAAAAAGAAAAGAAAAGAAACCTGCTGCCTACCCCAATTTTTATTTTTAGTGGATTATCTCTACCTGGTAGTTATCATCTTTCTGTTGTTGAAAATCTTCATCCTTTTGGGGAAAATAATAGCAAAAATTATTGGATTTATTTTAAAACTTCTACTTCCCCTTTCCCCCCAAATTAAAAGTATTCACCATCAGCTTTCTAACTTATCAAACTTTAATTAAAGTTAATTATTTCTTGTATCAACAAATAGTAGTTTAGTTCTTGTGTTTTTTTTTCTGGGAGATTCTTTATGGAAATCAAGTTCTCTCTCTTTTTTTCCTATTGGTGTTGAACAGTTACAGAAAAGCTAGTTTTGCAAACTACAAATACTGTCTGTACCGTGCAGATATTTTCCTGTTGTTTCTAAATTGCCAAAGTAAGCAGAGGATGATTGATTAGAATTAAAAGAATTTTTCTGGTCAGGTCTAAAAAATATATGTTAGGAATGATGATTGTGCATTTTCAAGTAAAGTAAATTTAATACCTTTCCAATTTTGTGCATAAATATTCCAGTTATACACTGGTGAAGGAATCTGTTTTCATATTGTATAGGCAGATTAGTGGTAATTCTGCTTGTACATTAGAATAAAGTCATTATTTCTGAAATCAGAAAGTAAGAGTATATGTTTGTTAGAACTGACTCATTGAAAAGGTAAACACTACTTACTTTTGAAAGTAGGGTGCCTCTATTGATGTGAATTGCATTGATCCTCAGTGCCATTATTCTGGCTCATCATTTACTTGGTCACTATATGATTCCAGTTGGGGAAGAAAAAAGTTTATAAGAAAAATGTGACTTAAGAAAAAAGAAGGGTGGAGGGGTTAAATGTAAACTTCGCCTTTAAGTACACCTGTGTTTCCTTTTATTTTTAATCACAGTGCACTTATTTGGGATGTCTTTCCTAATTAGATCTAATAGATGTCTTTTTTCATCGTGTTGAGCCCACTAACTGTACTTGATGCTTGAAGGAACTGGGAAGTGGTCATGGGAAGTCCTAAAAAGTGAATCCAGATTAATATACACACAAACACACTGAATGCGCCTTTTCTAAGCAAAATATTATGTGACATAAGCTTGGAACATGTTTGAAAGAAAGAAAAAAACATTTTTTAAGTCTACAAAATGAGAAGAGATAGGCTAACTCCATATTTCACCTTAATTCTTGAGATAGACTTTGTAGACAAAGATAGGTTAGGATTAACCATTAATTTGAATTTATTAAATATATTGTGCTTTACTGAAATCCCCACTTAACTGAGTTTAAAAGCATAAGTAATCAATCTGAACAAATTTAACTAAATTCTTTGCTGAAGCAGATTAGCAAATTCACTGTTCAGAACATCTGTTGATAGTAATATGATGGAATCACCATCCAGTTGGTAACCTTGTAAACAAAATAACCTCGCATTTTTTTTTAAGTTGTCCCTTTCTAGTTGTTTCTTTCTACAAAGAGGGGCCCAATAGCCTACTGGTTAAGAGCATGGAATGTGGAGCCAGATAACCTGGGTTTTAGGTCCTAGCTCTACCCCTTACAGTTGTGTGACCTTAGGGACATGACTTAACCTCTTTGTATCTGTTTCCTTAACCCTGCTTATATGAAAATGATAATTGTACCTACCTAATAGGATTGTTGTGCTAAATAAATCAGTACAACTAAACAACTTAGAGCAGTGCCTGGCAAAGAGCAAGTGCTATGTAAGTGATTATTATTATTAATGTTATTACCATCATCATCATTATGATGATTTTCCTCACTTTTTCCTTTCTATCATGACTGCTTTCCTATTGATAAAATAAATGAAGCAATCACCCCATTTGGCTTTTTCTATGTATTATTGAGGTAGCTATCAATCATATAGATTTCCTTATTAGCAGAAGCAATGGAGAATTACCTAAGAAGTCAAGTAAGCCTTCAATATATATATATATGTATGTATATTATGACTAAGGAGAACATCTCTTTTCATTGCTCAGAGACAACATAGTATAGTAGATAGCACAGTCTTTGGAGTCAAGACATATGGGTTTGAGTCCTAATTGCACCACTCACTACCTGTGTGAATTGGGAAACTTTCAGTATGGTTCTGCCACTGAAAAGAGTGATCTGTAGAGTGAAATAGACATGAGTTTACTTCCCAGCTCTGGCATATAGTAGCTGTGTGAACCTGGACAAGTTGTTAACCTCACTGGAAAGAGAATCCTATACATTATGAAAGTTTCAGTGAAATGGAGATAAAAATATCTGCTTTAGTGTTAGGGTGAGCATGAAAGATAATATGCATAATGTACCTGACGCAAAACCTGGTACCAAATATGCATAACTATTTTTTAAAGTACATGTAGCATGTACTTTATTTTATGTATTTTATTTTATGTATGTTAAACATGCAAAGAATGTGTAACATTCAATCTTCGTAAGTTCCCTCTCCTTTCTTCCTCCTTTTCTTAACTTCATACTAACCCTTTAGTTCTTGAAGAGAGAACACAGCAGAAAGGCATTATTATTTTTGCCAAAAACTGCTTCCAACTTCAGTTGCCTTTAGTAAATGGTATAGTGTGATGTCACATTACAAAGAAGTACAAGTGGTGCTAGAAAATTTTGCAGAAAGTTCTTGACATGTATTGGTTTGTGTGTCATTTCAGTACTAAAGGAAATAACCATGAGAGCAGTCTATTTGGCATTTCTCATACAATCTCAAAATAGTGGTAGGGTATTTTGGAAGAAATACTGGGTTTTTCATAGCGCCATCCAACACTGGATGTTGGCTACAGTTTCCAAGGTTACCACCCTGTAAGCCCAACTATAGGATGAGGTCCGTCATCCTTCAGCCTGTTCTCTGATATGATTCTGCTATAGTGTCCATCTGGCTGACTTAAAAAAAATTTTTTTTGAGGATACACCCAAACAGTATTCAAGATGAGTATGATAATCTGAATAAAACCAAAATGGTAATAATTTTAGAGTGGATTTGTAATGGCTGAGATGTTTAAATGCTTTTTTGTTTTGTTGGTGTATTTCCTTTGTACAGTTGAAAATTAATTCAATATATTTATGTCATTATGGTTGAAATAAATACTTAGAATGCATATCTTTATACCTCTGAACATCTTCAAAGATAGGAATTTTTTGAAGTAGGAAAGAAGTTTTTCTTAGAGAACCTATACAAAGAAATTGGGAAATCTGTGTGGAAGAACGCTTAATTTATTCTCAGAGATTAAAATAGTTACTTTACCATTAAAAGAAAAAAATACGTACATATAAACTATTTTTGAAGGAAATACTGAGTATATTGAAGGGACTTGAGCATAGGAAAAGTAAATCCTTTTTGCAGGAAGAAATCAACAGTTGGCTGAAACATCTTAGTTGTGTGATGTATGTTTTATTACAGAAGCTTAATTAAAAGAAAACGTTTTAAATAAAATTTTAAGGTGTTATCTCAATATTACCTACATACTTTACAATAGAATTCATTTTCAACACATACATGAAAAATACCAGTAGTATCTATTATGTAGCACTTCACTAATTCCTCAAAAATGTTGTATTAATATCTTAAGTAGCTAGGAAAGGGTACTTATCTTTTCTGACTTAAAACAATTTTTTAATGCAGTCTTTATCATTATTTAGCATAGCATGGAATATTTCACGAAAACCATCCTTTTTTTTTTTTTTTTTGCGGTACATGGGCCTCTCACTGTTGTGGCCTCTCCCGTTGCGGAGCACAGGCTCTGGACGCGCAGGGTCAGTGGCCATGGCTCACGGGCCCAGCCGCTCCGCGGCATGTGGGATCTTCCCGGACCGGGGCACGAACCCGTGTCCCCTGCATCGGCAGGCGGACTCTCAACCACTGCCCCACCAGGGAAGCCCAAAACCATACATTTTTTGAGCCACACAGTTATGTACCAGATTGCGTAAGATCTATAAGAAATACAAGCCATTTTTTTGGAAATCGATGAGAATGAGAGAGTGAGGAGGAAATTCAATTTAGTTTATGAAATCATAGATTTTTTTAAGGTACTTTTGACAATCCCTGTGGTAGGAGAGTGGGAAAGAAGGTCAATGAGAAGTGATCTGGGTTTTCTGTTTTCCATTCTTTTTCTTTCCTTTTTTTTTTTTTTGAATGGGGGTGGGGTTCAATGAACAGTTTCTTGCTTACATTTAGGGATAAATATAAATTAAATAGGGTCTTCATAATATAATGTAATCTCCCAATTGTAAACAGTGGCCCACATTTTTAAAAACTGTAACACTTGAGCCAAGTATAAATGATTGTAGCCAGTAGGCTACTAATGACTCCTTTATTAAATAAATAGTTATAATGGTGATAAGTGCCACAGAAAGCAATAGGAATTTATAACAGGACACTACCAAGTCTGAGGGAGGTAAAAAACCTTCTCTAAGAGAGTGATGTTAAAGGTAATATCTGAAATTAATCGACATTAGAATGTGAGAAGTGGAGAGAGGGGAGAATCTTCTAGATGGCAGGAAAAAAATGCTTGAAACCCCCCGAATAACTAAAGGAATTGGAGTGGTATACTTAGTGCAAAAGGGAAAGTGATTAGAAAAGAGAATGGAGAGGTGGACAAAGAGGTCATGGAGGATCTTATAAGCCACGTTAGGGATATTTAAAAATAAATTTGTAGAAGTATTTTCTTTCTTTTCAGTGTTTTTGAAAGAATGAAAAAGTATCCCTGAAAAGAACATCAGGTCCCAAAATCGAATGCCATATTGATATTTGTGGAGCATTCTGGTCTCTGAACATTCCTTTCAAGGAGCTCTATCATGAGCAAAAAGCAAAGGATTCTTAACATAAGTGCCCCCAGTAGGTATCCATAATTCCTTTTTTCTGGCTTGTGGAGAGCTGACCAGGTGAAAAAGTAGAGCAATGGTAGTACCCAGTTTTTCAGTGAAGGTTTTGTATTGTCAGCCCTCTAAGATTTGATACCATTTTACTTGAAGCTGAGAATCCATAATTATTCACATTTTCTGCTTATAGCTATGTAATGTTAATGCATGTATATTTCTAAGCACATCTTCCTGGAATTACAAAAGGACAATCATAATGGAAATTAAATATGGAGATTTTAGCTATGGTCCTCCTCTTCCCACCACACCCATAAAAATTACATGTTAAGATTTAGATGGAATATTAAATTCTTCTGAGTTTAAAAATGGTCAGGGATAGATGAAAGAGTAGTTAATGTGTTTTTATTAACATGATCGTATAGTCAGTGAAATAAAAATCATGAAAATTTATTTTTAAAATCTCATTAGGTTATTATCACCTTGTTGGGGGGGGGAAATACCGAATTATTTTTGGGAAAAGGAGAAAATTTGAAAGCAGATGTTAGAATACATGACTTCCAAGCTGAAAATAAATGTTTATGAAAAACACAAAGCCAGTAGAATGAGTCGTAAAGATTCAAATTGTGAGCTGAATCTCAGAAGCCAGAAAAATTCTTTTAACACTGAACTAGTTGTTGCTCTTGAAGCATACCACTAATTTTGCAGTATGTAAATAGTTTATAAAGCTAAAGGTCTGTCATGTGTTGGGAACTATAATGAAAAATAAGGTCAGGGTTGATCAGAATTTTCTACTTACCTTGAAAGTTGACAGTAGATTAGAGTACTAACACATCTTAAACCTGGTCCGGAGGTTTCAAGGCTCTTCTCCATAGGAAAGCGGTTTGTTTTATGATTGACAGGGATTCTGCTTTCTGAATTTTTTTTAGCAGTACAGAAATTATAGTTTCAATCAGTGATTAAACATACTTTGTTTCAAGATATCAATGATGGAATTCGTTTATATTTGTTTTATTGTTGAGTGTTTATATGTGCCTTAGGTTTGCAAGACAAAAAAATAAACAACATTTTACACTTTCAAAGTATCTTAAAAGTAATCAACCTCAAAATCTTGGAAAGTTAGAAGTTATGTTTAAATTTTCCCTGTATATACTGCTGATGGATAATGCAAATAATAGTGTAAGGACCAGAATGTGTATATATGTCATACCTAAAATGACATTTAACATACATTGTTCCATATGTGATTTTTATTTTAATAATATAATACTCATGGGTCTCATTTCTTCTCCCTCCTCTACCTAGCCTTATATTTCTGTACAAAAGTGAAAGTACAGTTGACCCTTGAACGATGTGGGGGTAGGCGCACCTTTCCTCCCCACAGTTGAAAATCTAGGTCTAATTTACAGCCAGCCCTCTGTATACCAGTTCCTCTGTATTTGAGGTTCCTCCATACCCACTGTTGCTTCAGTATCTGCGGTTCTGCATTCACAGATTCACCCGACCGTGGATTGTGTAGTACTGTGATATTTACTGTTGAAAAATACCCATGTGTAAGTGGACCTGTGCAATTCAAAGCCCATGTTGTTCAGGGGTCAGCTGTAATCTGACGTGCTGCCTATCTTAAATGGTGATCTTCAACAGAATAGAAAATAACTTCTTACCACATGTCTCCTCCAAGTGTGAGTGTGCTGAGTCAAAACAAATAAAATAAAAAACAAGCTAATAAACTAGATTAGAGATAAAGAAGAGAGATAGTATGCCAATGTGTTTATAGGCTAGTTAGTCAGTGTTATGTAACGTAGAGGAAATAACTAGAGTTTTAAGAAACTACATTGAATTACCTTGAAAAATGTAAACCATTTCAATCCTTCAGTACAAGCATATATCAGTCATAAGAAAAATGCTTATTGAACTTGAACACAAGGTTCTGTTGCCAAAAAAAATCAGATTTCCAGTTTTGTTTTGGATTCACTATTAAGTGTAAAAGAAAAAGAGAAAAAGATTTTTACTGCTGATCTGGTGCTAAATCTTGCAAGCTGCTGCATTGTTCTTTTTTCTGAAGTGAGCTGTGTGCCATTATCAACACCAGCTGTTTTGCATCATAGTATCTACCTACTCAACTGCTAAATGATAAAGACAATTATGTTAAGAATAGAAAACAGTTTAAGTATCCATATATCAGTAATGCTGATTGCATTTCCAACTTTTTGTCACTTCATTGTAGGCATTAAGTATCAGAGATGATAAATGCTTAGTAAAATGTGCCAGTAAGTGCGTGCACATATCATGGATTTGAAAGGCTGAGTGAATTAAAGTAGTAGCCCAGTAACATTGTACCATCCTTTCCCCTTAGACTGCATAACCAAGATTGTGTTTATAAAATATATTTAGTCATTCATTCAACAAATATTTAGGTGTGTGTGTATATAATGTGTATATGTATGTATGTGTATAATTAATAATCTTACTACTGGTTTATCATTCCTGTACTGGCCCAGAGCATTCATGCCTAATTATTTAAAGGTGATCCAATGGTACCCTGTAACTATGACAAACACACCTAATTTGAATTATATTAATTACATATAGTATTACCTCCTGGTTCCATTAAGTCACCTGACTAGCTTGTGCATTAGTTCTTCAATTTTTCAGTGAGGAAATTCAACTTCCCTCTCAGAATTGCTCTGTAAAATCAATAGGATTTAGAATCCAGTGAAATGTTAGGTGTGTGAATGTACTCATACCTCTTAACTGAGGTGGGAAGTGGGGGCAAGTTAGGGATGAGTGAGTGGGCCTGGTACTGGGAAAGATAGTAACGTTCTAGCTGTGTGCTTAAGATGTTTATGGGGCACCTAGATAAAAAACTGAGGCACTGATAGGGATTTTGAGTGACAAAAAGACAAGTATAATTTAAGATTACTCAGAGACTAAAATTTCCTCTGATATCCTTTTTTTGTCTCCCCTATTATCTTTGGGTTTTCCTAAAGGCTCCTTAAATAAGGTCTGAGACATGCAGTTCCCCTGTTATTATACAGGAGCCCTATTGATGTGTAGGGAAAGGGAAGTGTTCTATATTCCTATAATTAGGTCTCAGTCTTTCATTGAGCCTGTGCCCCAGGCTGTGCCCTTCACAAGTGCTTCCTCTTGCCGGGGAGAAGGGGGGAAGGGACCCTTAGGTGAGTCAGGAAGGCTGGAGGGGCTGAAGTTAGGTATTTTCTTTCCCCCAGGTCACTTAGGCTCTGGTGAAATAGTTTCCTCTGAGGGCAGGCCTTCTAAGGAGGACAAAATTATCTGGGCATATTTTCCATGGCTGCTTTTCCCTGCTCCCTGCCAGAAGCACAGGGAGATTTTCTGTGATCCTCATGATGTTTAAAGCATGAATTGAACTACGAATTTGAAAAGGAGCACATAACAGGGACATATCACCCCAAAATATTATATAGATTAATAATAGTGTCAGTAAGGCTAAACCCCAATACATGTGGGTTTATGAAAAATACCACATTTAGAACAAAAGGCAAGGCAAGGGTAGACTTGGGAAACATTCAATAATATTTATCAGTGAGACTCATCATCTTTGCTTTAGTAGTTTTGAACTGAGAAGCACCTAAAGTGGATAAATTGGTTATCAGGAAATTTTGACCACTTTCTGTGAGACCTTAGGATAGGTAAGCTTATTCATTCAACACTTGTTTAATAAACACAATTATATGACAGACACAGTACTGTGCACCAGAGCCATAAAGATAAGACAGTACCAGCCCTGTAGGAGGATGGGAAGAAGGCATTGGAGGCTTAGAAAATAGCATAAAGATGACACAGATGTGTGTGACTGCATGAACATCATAATTTAAGTAGGATGCTAATAGAGTGACTACAGGGTAGGATGAGAGATAACTAGAGTGGGTGGGCTGGGGAAATACTGCTGATGGTGGTGATAGTAATCGGTGAAAAGACAGAGTCCTGATTTTGAGGACCTTGTATGACATGCTGAGGAATTTGGATTTTATTCTATATGCAATTAGAAAGTGTTAAAGAGAAAAATGACATGATCAGATTTATATTTTAGAAAAAATGATTCTAGGTGTAGTGTGAAAAATGGATTGAACACTTCTAAAATGCTATAATTCTAAGTAGCAGAAAGAGAGCAGCTGGCCAGGGATAAGTTCAAGAATATGGTAAAGTAGTATCTATTGAAATTTAGATCTTTACCAAAATAATTTACATGACAAAGTCCCAAGAGAACTTTCAGATGCTATCTCTCTTTAGAACCTGTAAAATCTTAGTAAGTTAGTCTCCCACTGCAGATTTCTTCTGTTTGAGAATCCTCTTTAGTAATAACATTCTATCCGTATGTTCCTTGAACTGCACTTGGTACTCATTGCAAGTAATCTTAAAATGTGGATCAGTGAGTTATTCAAGATTATTGGGTGTTTCTTTAGAAGGCTGTAATATACTTCATCTCAGTACATTAAATGGTGATAGAGGCGCTATCAACCTGAGGATGTCATGGGATACTGTCCTTACAATTTACCTTTTGGAGAATGCTTCATAATGTATATAGTTTATTCCATTAACCTTGTTTTATTAGTAAGATAAGCACTCTTATAGTTTTCTGTCTTTTCAACAGTGAATATTCTATTGTATTATTGTGGACATGTTTTCATGTCATAGACCGTCCTAGAATGCTTCTCACCTTCTTTTTATAAATAAACTCTTTGTGTCAAAAAAAAGAAGTCATTATTGAGACAGGTAGATTAACTGGTTGCAGATCACCCTTATTGTCTTGGATGTTAAAGATATTATTCAAATGTTCTAAAATTTTTAATAGTATAATAAATGATTCTGTGTAATTGAACAATTAATATATAACCCCAAATCTAGCCTTTAAATTCTGATCCAACTGAAAATTTCACATACACATACACACACACACACAACTTTATACGAAAAGAAGATGCACAGACCTTGTGCTTTCTATTTCTGTATGTTTCTCTCAATATTTAAACATGTCTTTAATTAAAATAAGATTTACAGATGAACATACAGGGCTTAATTAACAATTCAGTACATCTTTGACAGTTATAAACATCCATGTACCCAACACTCTCAATCAAGATATAGAATATTTGCATTGCCCCAAACAGTTCTCTCATGTCACCACCCTCCTACTCAATGACCACTCCCCCATTACCAGCCATTGTTCTGACTGTAAAAGCAACAGCTTTTAGAGACTACAGTGCATTGGCTATTTACCAAGTCTGGTGTGGGGAGGGCAGCATTCTCGCATGAGGCCTGCTAGGTAAAGGCTTTGAAATTGTCCATGGTTGAGTCTGAAAAATCATGTATAGATTTTTGTCTAGGAGCCAGACTCCTCAGATAATGTATCCTCTCTAAGATATGTTTGCCTATTTCAATTTCATTAAGATATTCTCTTACGTTCTCTTCTGGAAGCTTTATTATTATAATTTTTATGTTTTGGTCTATGATCCCATTGATTTCATTATATGGTATGAGTTCGAATTTCATTTTTTGTGCCATTTATTTATTCAATTATTCAGCTCCTTTTGTTGATAAGGCTCTCCTTTTCCTATTAAACTGCCCGGCTCTGAATTTTTGTCAAAAAATCTACAACAAAACTTACGGTAGCTTGATTGGAATTGCTTCGAACTATAGATCAGATTTAGGCAGAATTGCAGTTTTATCAATATTGAATCTTCCAATCCATGAACATGATATATCTCCATTTACTTAGGTCTTCTTTAATTTCCCTCAGCAATGTTTGTAGTTTTCAGTGTAATATTTTGCTTATTCTTTGTTAAATTTATTCTTATTTTGTGCTTTTGATTCTACTTTACATCAAATTTTAAAATTTATTTTCCAATTATTTGTCAATAATACATAGAAATTCAATTGATTTTTCTACCATTGTATCATTCAACCTGCTAAATGCACTTACTAGTTCTTATAGTTCTGTAGATTCCTTAGGTATTTTTTTTTCTAAATATAAACAACCAATTGTCTGAGAATAAAGACAGTTTTATTTCTTCCTTTCTAATTCTTATGCCTTTCTGTTATTTTTCTTATTTTATTGCACTGACTAGACCTTCAATACATGTTGAATAACACTGGGGGAACAGACATTCTTACCTTGCAAAAAAATATTTCACTAACAAGTTTGATGTCAGCTGTAGATTTTTCATAATACCCTTATCAGATTCAGGAAGTTCAGTTCTTTTCTTTGTTCGCTGAGTGTTTATAATGAATGGGTATTGAATTATGTCAAGTTTCTTCAGCATCTATTATGAAAATCATATGGTGTTTCTCCTTAATTACGTTAAGTAGGAAAATTACATTAATTGATATTCAGCTCAGGATTCCTGAGTGTGACATAATAAGAACTATATATGTGGGGGTGTTTTTTATTCTTTTTTTTATTTTTGAATTTTATTTATTTTTTTATACAGCAGGTTCTTATTAGTTATCTATTTTATACATATTGGTGTATATATGTCAATCCCAATCTCCCAGTGCATCCCACCACCACCCCTGCCCACTTTCCCCCCTTGGTGTCTGTACCTTTGTTCTCTACATCTGTGTCTCTGTTTCTGCCTTGCAAACCAGTTCACCTTTACCATTTTTCTACATTCCACATATATGCGTTAATATATGATATTTGCTTTTCTCTTTCTGACTTGCTTCAGTCTGTATGACAATCTCTAGGTCCATCCGTGTCTCTACAAATGACCCACTTTCGTTCCTTTTTATGGCTGAATAGTATTCCATTGTATATATGTACCACATCTTCTTGATCCATTCGTCTGTTGATGGGCATTTAGGTTGCTCCCATGACCTGGCTATTGTAAATAGTGCTGCAGTAAACATTGGTGTGCATGTGTCTTTTTGAATTATGGTTTTCTCAGAGTATATGCCCAAAAGGGGTATTACAAGGTCATATGATAGTTCTATTTTTAGTTTTTCAAGGAACCTCCGTACTATTCTCCATAGTGGGTGTATCAATTTATATTCCCACCAACAGTGCAAGAGGGTTCCCTTTTCTCCACACCCTCTCCAGCATTTGTTGTTTGTAGATTTTCTAATGATGCCCATTCTAACCGGTGTGAGGTGATCCCTCGTTGTAGTTTTAATTTGCATTTCTCTAATAATTAGTGATGTTGAGCAGCTTTTCATGTGCCTCTTGGCCATCTGTATGTCTTCTTTGGAGAAATGTTTATTTAGGTCTTCTGCCCATTTTCTGATTCAGTTGTTTGTTTCATTAATATTGAGCTGCATGAGCTGTTTATATATTTTGGAGGTCAATCCTTTGTCTGTTGATTCATTTGCAAATAGTTTCTCCCATTCTGAGGGTTGTCTTTTCATCTTGCTTATAGTTTCCTTCGCTGTGCAAAAGCTTTTAAATGTCATTACGTCCCATTCATTTATTTTTTTTTTAATTTCCATTTCTCTAGGAAGTGGGTCAAAAAAGATCTTGCTGTGATTTATGCCAGAGTATTCTTCCTATGTTTTCCTCTAAGAGTTTTATAGTGTCTGGTCTTACATTTAAGTCTTTAATCCATTTTGAGTTTACTTTTGTGTATGGTGTTATGGAGTGTCATAATTGCATTCATGTACATGTAGCTGTCCATTTTTCCCAGCACCACTTATTGAAGAGATTGTCTTTTCTCCATTGTACATCCTTGCCTCCTTTGTCATAGATTAGTTGACCATAGGTGTGTAGGTTTACCTATGGGCTTTCTATCCTGTTCCATTGATGTATATTTCTGTTTTTATGCCAGTACCATATTGTCTTGATTACGATAGCATTATAGTATAGTCTGAAGTCCAGGAGTCTTATTCCTCCAGCTCCATTTTTTCCCACAAGATTGCTATGGCTATTCAGGGTCTTTTGTGTCTCCACACAAATTTTAAGGTTTTTTTCTTCTACTTCTCTAAAAAATGCCATTGGTAATTTGATAAGGATTCCATTGAATCTGTAGATTGCTTTAGGTAGTATAGTCATTTTCACAATATTGATTCTTCCAATCCAAGAACATGGTATATCTCTCCATCGGTTTGTATCATCTTTGATTTCTTTCATCTGTTTCTTATAGTTTTCTGAGTACAGGTCTCTTACCTCCTTAGGTAGGTTTATTCCTAGGTATTTTATTATTTTTGTTTCAATGGTGAATGGGATTATTCACTTAATTTCTCTTTCTGATCTTTTGTTGTTAGTGTATAGGAATGCAAGAGATTTCTGTGTGTTAATTTTTTTGTATCCTGCAACTTTACCAAATTCATTGATTAGCTCCAGTAGCTTTCTGGTGGCATCTCTAGGATTCTCTATGTATAGTATCATATCATCTGCAAACAGTGACAGTTTTACTTCTTTTCCAATTTGTATTCCTTTTATTTCTTTTTCTTCTCTGATTGCTGTGGCTAGGACTTCCAAAACTATGTTGAATAATAGTGGCGAGAGTGGACATCCTTGTCTTGTTCCTGATCTTAGAGGAAATGCTTTCAGTTTTACACCATTAAGAATGATGTTTGCTGTGGGTTTGTCGTATGTGGCCTTTATTATGTTGAAGTAGGTTCCCTTTATGCCCACTTTCTGGAGAGTTTTTATGATAAATCGGTGTTGAATTTTGTCAAAACTTTTTCTGTATCTGTTGAGATGATCATTTGGTTTTATTCTTCAATTTGTTAGTATGGTGTATCACATTGGTTGATTTGAGTATATTGAAGAATCCTTTCATCGCTGAGGTAAATCCCACTTGATCATGGTGTATGATCCTCTTAATATGTTGTTAGATTCTGTTCGTTAGTATTATGTTGAGGATTTTTGCGTCTATATTCATTAGTGATATTGGTCTGTAATTTTCCTTTTTGTATCTCTTTCTGGTTTTGATATCAGGGTGATGGTGGCCTCATAGAATGAGTTTGGGGTGTTCCTCCCTCTGCAATTTTTGGGAAGAGTTTGAGAAGGATGGGTGCTAACTCTTCTCTAAATGTTTGATAGAATTCACCTGTCAAGCCATCTGGTCCTGGACTTTTGTTCGTTGGAAAATTTTTACTCACATTTTCAATTTCATTACTTGTGATCAGTCTGTTCATGTTATCTATTTCTTCCTGATTCAGTCTTGGAAGGTTATACCTTTCTAAGAATTTGTCCATTTCTTCCAGGTTGTCCATTTTATTGGCATAGAGTTGTTTGTAGTAGTCTCTTAGGATGCTTTGTCTTTCTGCAGTGTCCATTGTAACTTTTCCTTTCTCATTTATAATTTTATTGATTTGAGTCCTCTCCCTCTTTTTCTTAAGTCTGGCTAATGGTTTATCAATTTTATCTTCTCAAAGAATCATCTTTTAGTTTTATTGATCTTTGCTGTTCTTCGTTTCTATTTCATTTATTTCTGCTCTGATCTCTATGATTTCTTTCCTTCTACTAACTTTGGGTTTTTTTTTTTTTTTTTAATTTATTTATTCATTTATTTATTTTTGGCTGTGTTGGGTCTTCGTTTCTGTGCGAGGGCTTTCTCTAGTTGTGGCAAGCGGGGGCCACTCTTCATCACAGTGCGCGGGCCTCTCACTGTCGTGGCCTCTCTTGCTGCGGAGCACAGGCTCCAGACGCGCAGAGCTCAGTATTTGTGGCTCACGGGCCCAGCTGCTCCGTGACACGTGGGATCTTCCCAGACCAGGGCTTGAACCCGTGTCCCTTGCATTGGCAGGCAGACTCTCAACCACTGCGCCACCAGGGAAGCCCTAACTTTGGGTTTTGTTTGTTCTTCTTTAGTTCCTTTAGGTGTAAGTTTATATTGTTTATTTGATATTTTTCTTTTTTCTTGAGGTAGGATTGTATTGCTACAAACTTCCCTCTTTGAACTGCTTTTGCTGCATCCCATAGGTTTTGGATCGTTGTGTTTTCATTGTCATTTATCTCTAGGTATTTTTTGATTTCCTCCTTGATTTCTTCAGTGATCTCTTGATTATTTAGTAATGTATTGTTTAGCCTACACGTCTTTGTTTTTCACGTGTTCTTCCCTGAAATTGATTTCTAATCTAATAGCATTGTGGTCAGAAAAGATGCTTGATATGATTTCAATTTTCTTAAATTTACTGAGGCTTGATTTGTGACCCAAGATGTGATATATCCTGGGGAATGTTCCATGTGCACTTGAGAAGAAAGTGTAATCTGCTGTTTTTGGATGGAATGTCCTATAAATATCAATTAAATCTGTTTGGTCTATTGTGTCATTTAAAGCTTCTGTTTCCGTATTACTTTTCAGTCTGGATGATCTGTCCATTGGTGTAAGTGAGGTGTTAAAGTCCCCCACTATTACTGTGTTACTGTCGATTTCCTCCTTTATAGCTGTTAGCATTTGCCTTATGTAATGTGGTGCTCCTATGTTGGGTGCATATATATTTATAATTGATATATCTTCTTCTTGGATTGATCCCTTGATCATTATGTAGTGTCCTTCCTTGTCTCTTGTGACAGTCTTCATTTTAAAGTCTATTTTATCTGAGTATTGCTACTCCCCCTTTCTTTTGATTTCCTTTTGCATGGAATATCTTTTTCCATCCCTTCACTTTCATCTGTATGTGTCCCTAGGTCTGAAGTGTCTCTTGTAGACAGCATACATATGGGTCTTGTTTTTGTATCCATTCAATGAGCCTGTGTCTTTTGGTTGGAGCATTTAATCCATTCATGTTTAAGGTAATTATCACTATGTATGTTCCTATTACCATTTTCTTAATTGTTATGGGTTTGTTTTTGTAGGTCCTTTTCTTCTCTTGTGTTTTCCACTTAGAGAAGTTCCTTTAGCATATGTTGTAGAGCTGGTTTAGTGGTGCTGAATTTTCCTAGCTTTTGCTTGTCTGTAAAGCTTTTGATTTCTCCATTGAATCTGAATGAGATCCTTGCTGGGTATCGTAACCTTGGTTGTAGGTTCTTCCCTTTCATCACTATAAGTCTATCATACCACTCCCTGTGGCTTGTAGAGTTTCTGCTGAGAAATCAGCTGTTAACCTTATGGGAGTTCGCTTGTATGTTATTTGTCATTTTTCCCTTGTTGCTTTTAATAATTTTTCTTTGTCTTTAATTCTTGTCAATTTAATTACTGTGTCTCAGCGTGTTTCTCCTAGAGTTTATCCTGCCTGGGACTCTCTGTGCTTCCTGGACTTGGGTGGCTATTTTGTTTCCCATGTTAGGGAAGTTTTCCACTATAATGTCTTCAAATATTTTCTCGGGTTCTTTCTCTCTCTCTTCTCCTTCTGGGACCCCTATAATGCGAATGTTGGTGCATTTAATGTCCCAGAGGTCTCTTAGGCTGTCTTCATTTCTTTTCATTCTTTTACCTTTATTCTGTTCTGTGAGAATGAATTCCACTATTCTATCTTCCAAGTCACTTATCCGTTCTGCCTCAATTATTCTATTGATTCCTTCTAGTGTATTTTTCATTTCAGTTATTGTATTGTTCATCTCTGTTTTTTTGTTCTTTAATTCTTCTAGGTGTTTGTTCTTTAATTCTTCTAGGTCTTTGGTAAACATTTCTTGCATCTTTTTGATCTTTGCCTCCATTCTTTTTCCGAGGTCCTGGAGCATCTTCACTATCATTATTTTGAATTCTTTTTCTAGAAGGTTGCCTATCTCCGCTTCATTTAGTTGTTTTTCTTGCTTTTTATCTTGTTCCTTCATCTTGTGCATAGTCCTCTGCGTTTTCATTTTGTCTATCTTTCTGTGAATATGGTTTTCATTCCACAGGCTGCAGAATTATAGTTCTTCTTGCTTCTGCTTGGTAGATGAGGCTATCTGAGAGGCTTCTGTATCTGGTTTTATATATCTGTTTTCTGCCCTTGTTTCTGGCGCAAATCTCCTAAATCCCTTAGAATTTCCTGGGTGATAGGAGCACCTTTTGTTCTAATGAGATGACTCTTGCTGGGCTCCCTGAGAGCTTCAGTATGAGGATGGGTAATAAATCAAAGTTTGGAACTTTCAGTTCCACCCCCTATCCTCCTGGGAGGGGAGAGAGGCTGGAGATTGAGTTAATAATTACTCATGGGTATGTGATGAAGCCTCTATAAAAATAACTAAGCTAAAAGGTTTAGAGAGCTTCTGGTTTAGTGAACACATCCACATGCTGAGAGGTTCGCCTCATCCCTGAGGGTAGAACCTCTGCCCTCAGGATCTTTATGAACATTGCCCTCTGTACCTCTTCATCTGGCTGTTTATTTGTATCTTTTATAATAAACTCATAAAAGTAAGTAAAGCGTTTCCCTGAGTTCTGTGCATTGTCATAGCAAATTATCAAACCTGAGAAGGTGTTTGTCAACTCTCAATTTATAAACAGTTGATCAGAAGTACAGATGACATCCTTGGAGTTGTTACTGGCATCTGAAATGGAGGCAGTCTTGTGAGACTGAGCCCTTAACCTGCAGGGTCTGTGCTAATTCCAAGTAGTTGGTGTCAGAACTGAATTGAATTGTAGCATGCTCATCTGGTATCCAGAGAGTTGAAGAATTGATTGTTTGGTGTGAGGAAACACCCTACACATTTGATGTCAGAAGTATTGTGAATAGAAAAACAGTTTACCTTGCTGGGTTAATCCCTAGGATATACCTTTGTGTATTAGTTTTCTGTTGCTGCTGTAACAAATCACCACAAAGTGGCTTAAAACAAGACATATTTATTATCTTATACTTCTGGAGATCAACAGTCCAAAATCATCCTTACTGGGGTAAAGTCAAGGTGTCAGCAGGGCTGATTCCTTCTAGAGGCTCTGAGGCTCCATTTCTGTTTTTGCCAACTTCTAGGGACCACCTGCATTCTTTTGTCTGTGCCCCTCCTCCATGTTTTAAGCCAGCTACATAGTATTGTCACATCTCTTTCTGCTCTCTCTGAACTGCTTCTCCTTCTTATACAATTACTTATAATTACATCAGACCCAGCTGGATAATTCAGCATGATCTCCCCATCTCATGATCCTTAACTTAATCACATTTTCAAGGTTCTTTTGCCATATGAGGTAACATCCATAGGTTTTGAGGCTTAAAATATTTACATCTTTTAGGGGGGCATTTTTCAGCCTACCACACTTAACTAATATTTTATTAAGGATTTTATGTCTGTGTGCATGAGATACTGGTTTTTAATTTCCTTATAATATCTTTCTCAGATTTTGGTTTATAATCTCAGGATTATACTGGGTTGTATGAGGATTAGTTAAGGTTATACTCTTAAAACAAGTTGGGAGTATTCACTTTTCTTCTCTCTTCATAATAAATCTGTGTAAGATTGTTGGAAATTCTTCTTTAAATATTTGATAAATTTTACCAATGAAACCATATCGACCTGGAGTTTTCTTTTTGGGAATGTTTTAATTAAGAATTAATTTCTGTAAAGATATGTGACTACACAGATTGCCTATTTCTTCTTGTGTCAAATTGTGGTTCTGGTAAATTGCATTTTCCAAGGAGTTTGTATATTTTATCTACTTTCAAATTTATTTGCATAGAGTTGTTCATAATATTGCTTGGTATCCTTTTAATGTTTGATGCATCTGTAGTGATATCTCCTTTGTTTCCTGATACTGCTAATTTGCTTTTTTCTAGTCTTGATCATTCTTGCTAGGGTTTATCAATTTCACTAATATTTCTGTTTTTCTTTCTCTTCTTTTTTTTTTTTTTTTTTATCTTTTATTTCCTTTCATCTACTCTTTGGATTTAGTATACTCTTTTTTTCTTACTGCTTAAGGACCAAACTTAGATCATTGAATTATAACTTTCATCTTTTCTAATATAAGTGCCTCTGAGCACTTCTTTAGCTACATTTGACAAATTTTGTTATGCTGTATTTTCAGTATTATTGTTTCAAAAATATTTACTAATTTCCCTTGTGACTTTTTTGGTCAAAATTTTCATTTTAAAAACTTGTTGAAACTTACTTTATGTATGCTGATTGTCCATCTTATTAAACGTTCCACATGCACATTAAAATAATATAGTTTTTAAGTGTAGTGCTGTATAAATGTCAAATAGGTCAACAGTAATGTTTCAGTCTTCTTTATCCTTACTGGGCTTTTCCCCTCTTTGTCCTGTAAATTATAGGAGGGAGATATTAAGCTCCTCAACTATGACTGTGGATTTGTCTATTTCAACCTTAATGCTGTCAGCTTTTGCTTTTATATTTTGAAGCTCTCTTAAGGAATGCCTATAAACTTAACATTGTTATGTCATCTTGAATTGAGTCTATTATCATTATGCAATGTGCTTCTTTATCTCAGTAATACTCCTCATCTTGGACTCTGCTTTTTCTGATATTAGTATAATCACATGAGCTTTCTTATGCTTAGTCCTTATATGGTATCTTTTCTATATTTTCAACCTTTAATTTTAAAACTTTATATATATATATATATGTGTGTATATATATAGATATACACATATACACATATACTGTGGCTTTAAATTTAAATAGTGTATATTTAAAAGTTATCATGTTCAGACTTATAATTGTCTAGACATATGTTAGACATAATTTAGGCATATAATGTTTCTTGCTCTGTTTACTCAGTCTGATATTTATTTCCTTTTAAATAGAATATTCAGTCCATTTGCTTTTGATATGTTTATTCATATGGTTGGTTTTACTTCTAGTTGTTGCCTCTGCTCTGTGTTTCTCTTCTTCCTTTTCTGACTTGTTTGGGTTGATTAAATAGTTTTAACATTTCGTCTTAATACCTTTATTGACTTTTAGTTTTGCCTTTTGAATTATCTTTTAGTTATTGTTCTACCGTCTATGATCTATGTCTTAACTTATCACACTTTACATAGAGTTCATATTGTACAACTTTATGGAAAACGTAAGAACTTTGCAACAGTGTTATTGCATTTACCTACCATATATTGTACTGTTTTTGCTATATATTTTACATCTCCATTTGTAATAAACTCCACAATGTAATATTGTTATTTGAGCTTTAAATAGCTAATTGCCTTTTAAACATCTTAAGAGAAGCAAAAAGATAGATTTTTATATCAATATTTACCACCATATTTCCCATTATCATTGCTCTTCATTCCTTCCTTTAGACTTGTGTTTCCTCTTTAGTTTTGGTTTTTAGCAGGTTGACTGTGTTGTGCTACAGTGCAGGGCTCTCTGTATTTATCTTGATTTTAAGACCTATCAGTAGATTTCAAATAATGTACTTTTCTGTTCTAGTATTTCAGTTTGGCTCTCTTCTGTTGTTTGCATTTCCCTCTCCATTCCCTTTGACTGTATTTTCCTTTAAGAACTTGAACATATTTATAGTAATTATTTTAAAGTCCTTGTCTGCTAATTCCAATTCTGGATCATCTTGTAGGTCTGTTTCTATAGACTCTGTTTCTCTTGATAATAGGTGACATTTTTCTGCTTTGCATATCTAGTTATTTATTATATAGTGGATATTGATAAAGGTACATTGTAAGGAGTCTGGATTTTATCATCTTCCTTTAAAGAGTCCTGAGATTTGTTCTGCTAGACAGTTAAATAACTGGTGGGCTCTTTTGTTCATATTAATTTGGCTGTGTTTGTAAAGTATGTCTCTTTTAATGTTTTATTTAGTCTAAGAATATGGCATGTCTAGGTCCTTAACTAAATATCCAAGGTGCTCAATAGGAACTCTCACTCTGACTGGACCGAACTCCAAAATCTCTCAGCAATTACTCATCTTTATGATCCCTCAGGACTTAATACCATACCTTGAATACACTAAGAATTCAATTTTAGTTCAGTTCAATTAAATAAACAGTAGGGTAGCCTTTATGGACACATTGGCATGGAGAAATATATACCTGAACTTAAGTTTGTACATCATTAATTCTCATATAGTAAGGTTTATTTCAAAAGATAAATTGTGAATAGAAAATTTGGGCAATGTAGATCATCGCTAGTTACAAGAACATTGAATCACTTTTAAAGTTTATAAAGCTGTTTAAATTTTTTTACCTTGTATAATTATTACAACAGTACTAAGTAGTTTTTATCTCCATTATTCTCTTGAACTAATTGAAACACAGTGAGGTTATAGATTACTCATTATTATTTAAGTTAGCAACTGGCATTTGGAGTCCAAATCCAGTACTTTTTACTATACAGGAGAACATGTTATTTGCTTACAAAAGTAGGTTTTTGTAGGTCAAAATTGTTCTGTATCAGCAGCTTCAAATGGTCCAATCTAGTAACTTCAGAAAGTCAATTCTGACATCTTAGGAAGCTCATCTTATTTGCAATAATAAAAATACTTACTGTTAGATAAAACCTTCATGTAGAATACTAGCTTTTTTTTTTGCTGCGTGGCTTGCTTTATCTTA
This sequence comes from Phocoena sinus, assembly GCF_008692025.1. Taxonomy (NCBI): domain Eukaryota; kingdom Metazoa; phylum Chordata; class Mammalia; order Artiodactyla; family Phocoenidae; genus Phocoena; species Phocoena sinus. The sequence goes on from NC_045767.1 coordinate 33,743,723, forward strand.
GTTCCCTGACCAGGGATTTAACCGTGTCCCCTGCAGTGAAAGCGTGGAGTCCTAACCACTGGACTGCCAGGGAACTCCCTAGCGATTTCATTTTTTTTTTCTTTAACATCTTTATTGGAGTATAATTGCTTTACAATAGTGGGTTACTTTCTGCTGTATAACAGTGTGAATCAGCTATACATATACCTATATCCCCATATCTCCTCCCTCTTGCGGCTCCCTCCAACCCTCCCGATTCTACCCCTCTGGGTGGTCACAAAGCACTGAGTTTATCTCCCTGTGCTATGCAACTCCTTCCCACCAGCTATCTATTTAACATTTGGTTGTATATAAAAATCCATGCCACACTCTCACTTCATCCCACCTTACCCTTCCACCTCCCTGTGTCCTCACATCCATTCTCTACATCTGCATCTTTATTCCTCTCCTGCCCCTAGGTTCTTCAGAACCATTATATTTTTTGTTTTGCTTTTTTTTTTAGATTCTATATATATGTGTTAGCCTACGGTATTTGTTTTTTTGACTGCACTCTGTATGACAGACTCTAGGTCCATCCTCCTCACTACAAATAACTCAATTTCATTTCTTTTTATGGCTGAGTAATAATCCATTGGATATATGTGCTACATCTTCTTTATCCATTCATCTGTCAATAGACACTTAGGTTGCCTACATGTCCTGGCTATTGTAAATAGAGCTGCAATGAACATTGTGGTACATGACTCTTTTTGAATTATGGTTTTCTCAGGGTATATGCCCATTAGAGGGATGGCTGGGTCATATGGTAGTTCTATTTTTAGTTTTTTAAGGAACCTCCATACTGTAATCCATAGTGGCTGTATCAATTTACATTCCCACCAACAGTGCAAGAGGGTTCCTTTTTCTCCACACCCTCTCCAGCATTTATTGTTTGTAGATTTTTTGACAATAGCCATTCTGAATGGTATGAGGTGATACCTCATTATAGTTTTGATTTGTATTTCTCTAATGATTAGTGATGTTGAGCATTCTTTCATGTGTTTGTTGGCAATCTGTATATATTCTTTGGAGAAATATCTATTTAGGTCTTTGGCCCATTTTTCAATCGGGTTGTTTGTTTTTCTGATATTGAGCTGCTTGTAAATTTTTGAGATTAATCCTTTGTAAGTTGCTCCACTTGCAAACATTTTCTCCCATTCTGAGGGTTGTCTTTTCGTCTTGTTCATGCTTTCTTTTGCTCTGCAAAAACTTTTAAGTGTCATTAGGTCCCATTTGTTTATTTTTGTTTTAATTTCCATTTCTCTAGGAGGTGGGTCAAAAAGGATCTTACTGTGATTTATGTCATAGAGTGTTCTGCCTATGTTTTCCTCTAAGAGTTTTATAGTATCTGGCCTTACATTTAGGTCTCTAATCCATTTTGAGTTTATTTTGTGTATGTTGTTACAGAGTATTCTAATTTCATTCTTTTACATGTAGCTGTCCAGTTTTCCCAGCACCGCTTATTGAAGAGGCTGTCTTTTCTCCATTGTATACCCTTGCCTACTTTGTCAAAGATAAGGTGACCATATGTGCGTGGGTTTATCTCTGGGCTTTCTATCCTGTTCCATTGATCTATATTTCTGTTTTTTTGCCAGTACCATACTGTCTTGATTACTGGAGCTTTGTAGTATACTCTGAAGTCCAGAAGCCTGATTCCTCCAGCTCCGTTTTTCTTTCTCAAGATTGCTTTGGCTATTCGGGGTCTTTTGTGTTTCCATACAAATTGTGCAATTTTTTGTTCTAGTCCTGTGAAAAATGCCATTGGTAGTTTGATAGGGATTGCATTGAATCTGTAGATTGCTTTGGGTAGTATAGTCATTTTCACAATGTTGATTCTTCCAGTGCAAGAACATGGTATATCTCTCCATCTGTTTGTATCATCTTTAATTTCATTCATCAGTGTCTTATAGTTTTCTGCATACAGGTCTTTTGCCTCCTTAGGTAGGTTTGTTACTAGGTATTTTATTCTTTTTTATTGCAGTGGTAAATGGGAGTGTTTCCTTAAATTCTCTTTCAGATTTTTCATCATTAGTGTATAGAAATGCAAGAGATTTCTGTGGATTAATTTTGTATCTTGCCACTTTACCAAATTCATTGCTTAGCTCTAGTAGTTTTCTGGTAGCATCTTTAGTATTCTCTATGTATAGTATCATGTCATCTGCAACAGTGGCGGCATTACCAATTTGGATTCCTTTTTTTTCTTTTTCTTCTCTGATTGCTGCGGCTAAAACTTCCAAAACCATGTTGGAAAATAGTGGTGAGAGTGGACAACCTTGTCTTTTTCCTGATCTTAGAGGAAATGGTTTCAGTTTTTCACCATAGAGAACGATATTGGCTGTGGGTTTGTCATTTATGGCCTTTATTATGTTGAGGAAAGTTCCCTCTATGCCTACTTTCTGGAGTTTTTTTTTATCATAAACGGGTGCTGAATTTTGTTGAAAGCTTTTTCTACATCTATTGAGATGATCATATGGTTTTTCACCTTCAGTTTGTTAATATGGTTTATCACATTGATAGATTTGCGTATATTGAAGAATCCTTGCATTCCTGGAATAAACCCCACTTGATCATGGTGTATGATCCTTTTAATGTGCTGTTGGATTCTGTTTGCTAGTATTTTGTTGAGAATTTTTGCATCTATGTTCATCAGTGCTATTGGCCTGTAGTTTTCTTTTTTGTGACATCTTGGTCTGGTTTTGGTATCAGGATGATGTTTGCCTCGTAGAATGGGTTTGGGAGTGTTCCTCCCTCTGCTATATTTTGGAAGACTTTGAGAAGGATAGGTGTTAGCTCCTCTCTAAATGTTTGATAGAATTTGCCTGTGAAGCCATCTGGTCCTGGGCTTTTGTTTGTTGGAAGATTTTTAATCACAGTCTTAATTTCAGTGCTTGTGATTGCTCTGTTTATTTTTTCTATTTCTTCCTGGTTCAGGTTCAGAAGGTTGTGCTTTTCTAAGATTGTGTACATTTCTTCGAAGTTGTCCATTTTATTGGCGTATACTTGCTTGTAGTAATCTCTTATGATCCTTTGTATTTCTGCAGTATTAGTTGTTACTTCTCCTTTTTCATTTCTTATTCTTTGAGTTTTCTCCCTTTTTGTCTTGATGGGTCTGGCTAGTGCTTTATCAATTTCGTTTATCTTCTCAAAGAACCAGCCTTTAGTTTTATTGATCTTTGCTATTGTTTCCTTCATTTATTTTTCATTTATTACTGATCTGATCTTTATGATTTCTTTCCTTCTGCTAACTTTGGGGTATTTTTGTTCTTCTTTCTCTGATTGCTTTAGAGTGTAAGGTGTAAGGTTAGGTTGTTTATTTGAGATGTTTCTTGTTTCTTGAGGTAGGAGTGTATTGCTATAAACTTCTCTGTTAGAACTGCTTTTGCTGCATCCCATAGGTTTTCAGTTGTAGAGTTTTCATTGTCATTTGTTTCTATGTATTTTTTTATTTCCTCTTTTATTTCTTCAGTGATCTCTCGTTTATTAAGTAGTGTATTGTTTATCCTCAATGTGTTTGTATTTTTTACAGATTTTTTCCTGTAATTGATATCTAGTCTCATAGCATTGTGGTTGGAAAAGGTACTTGATATGATTTCAGTCTCCTTAAATTTACCAAGGCTTGATTTGTGACCCAAGATGTGATCTGTCCTGGAGAATATTCCATGCACACTTGAGAAGAAAGTGTAATCTGCTGTTTTTGGATGGAATGTCCTATAAATATCAATTAAGTCCATCTTGTTTAATGTGTCATTTGTTTCCTTATTTATTTTCATTTTGGATGGTCTGTCCATTTGTGAAAGTGGGGTGTTAAAGTCCCCTACTATGATTGTGTTACTGTCGATTCCCCTTTTATGGCTGTTAGCATTTGCCTTATGTATTGAGGTGCTCTATGTTGGGTGCATAAATATTTACAATTGTTATATCTTCTTCTTGGATTGATCTCTTGATCGTTATGTAGTGTCCTTCTTTGTCTCTTGTAATAGTCTTTATTTTAAAATCTATTTTTTCTGATATGAGTTTTGCTACTCCAGCTTTCTTTTGATTTCCATTTGCATGGAATATCTTTTTCCATCCCCTCACTTTCAGTCTGTATGTGTCCCTAGGTCCGAAGTGGGTGTGTTGTAGACAGCATATGTACTGGTCTTGTTTTCGTATCCATTCAGCCAGTCTATGTCTTTCGGTGGGAGCATTTAATCCCTTTACATTTAAGATAATTATCGATATGTATGGTCCTATTACCATTTTCGTAATTATGTTGGGTTTTTTTATTGTAGGTCTTTTCCTTCTCTTTTGTTTCCTGCCTAAAAAAGTCCTTTTTGCATTTGTTGTAAAGCTGGTTTGGTGGTGCTGAATTCTGTTACCTTTTGCTTGTCTGTAAAGTTTTAATTTCTCTGTCAAATCTGAATGAGATCCTTGCTGGGTAGAGTAATCTTGGTTGTAGGTTTTTCTCCTTCATCACTTTAAATATGTCTTGCCACTCCCTCGGGCTTGCAGAGTTTCTGCTGAAAGATCAGCTGTTAACCTTATGGAGATTTCCTTTTGTGTTGTTTGTTGTTTTTCCCTTGGTGCTTTTAATATTTTTTCTTTGTATTTAATTTTTGATAGTTTGATTAATACGTGTCTTGGCATGTTTCTCCTTGGATTTATCCTGTATGGGACTTTCTGCACTTCCTGCACTTGACTGATTCTTTCCTTTCCCATATTAGGGAAGTTTTCAACTATAATCCCTTCAAATATTTTCTCAGTCCCTTTCTTTTTCTCTTCCTCTTCTGGGACCCCTATAATTCAAATGTTGATGCGTTTAGTGTTGTCTCAGAGGTCTCTGAGGCTGTCCTCAGTTCTTTTCATTCTTTTTTCATTATTCTGCTCTGCAGTAGTTATTTCCACTATTTTATCTTCCAGGTCACTCTTCCATTCTGCTGCCTTAGGTATTCTGCTATTGATTCCTTCTAGAGAATTTTTAATTTCGTTTATTGTGTTGTTCATCATTGTTTCTTTGCTCTTTATTTCTTCTAAGTCCTTGTTAAACGTTTCTTGTGTTTTCTCCTTTCTATTTCCAAGGTTTTGGATCATGTTTACTATCATTACTCTGAATTCATTTTCAGGTGAACTGCCTACTTCTTCTTCATTTGTTTGGTCTGGTGGGTTTTTACCTTGCTCCTTCATCTGCTATGTGTTTTTCTGTCTTCTCATTTTGCTTAACTTACTGTGTTTGGGGTCCCCTTTGCTCAGGCTGCAGGTTCATAGTTCCTGTTGTTTTTGGTGTCTGCCCCCAGTGCTTAGGTTGGTTCAGTAGGTTATGTAAGCTTTCTGGTGGAGGGGATTAGTGCCTGTATTCTGGTGGATGTGGCTGGATCTTGTCTTTCTTGTGGGCAGGGCCACGTCTGGTGGTGTGTTTTGGGGTGTCTTTGACCTTATTATGATGTTAGGCAGCCTTTCTGCTAATGGGTGGGGTTGTGTTCCTGTGGTTTGGCATAGAGTGTCCAGCAGTGTAGCTTACTGGTCTTTGAGTGGAGCTGGGTCTTAGCATTGAGATGGAGATCTCTGAGAGAGCCTTCACCATTTGATATTACATAGAGCCAGGAGGTCTCTAGTGGAGCACTGTCCCGTACTTGGTTCTCCTACCTCAGAGGCACAGGTCTGACACCTGGCTGGAGCACCAAGACCCTGTCAGCCACATGGCTTAGAAAAAAAAGAAG